>NC_045449.1:523037-551719 GCF_002776525.5 Piliocolobus tephrosceles
GCAATCACACAGCCACAGGGTAATGGGCACAGAGCAATCACACAGCCATGGAGTAACGGGCACAGAAGGAATCAGACAAGCCCTGCCTTCACCCTTTACAACCTTGCCTTGGGAACAGGCTTCAAACATTCTTCTACCTTTCAGGGAAACAGTCTACCCACAGCTCCTTCCGGTCAAAAACAAGCTACTCATGGCCCTGCTCTGTGGGAGAAACCAGGGAGCAGATACAGAAAATACTGTGCTAAATTAAGCCTTCCTTCAGGGAACTAACGATTGACACAGACTTACCATGGAAAGCATCTTGGGATGTTTAATCAGACATGGGTTTAAATCCTAGCTCAGCCATTTAAAAATAATGTGATTCTGGCCAGGTGCAGTGGCTATCACTTGTAATCCCAGCTACTTGGGGGGTCTGAGGCAGGTGGATCCCTGCGGCCAGGAGTTCAAGACTAGCTGGGGGAACATAATGAGACCTTCCCCAATCTCCAAAAAAAAAAAAAAAAAGATGTGATCTTGGTCAAGTTGCTTCTCCAAGCCTCCCTTCTGCATATGTGGGGATAATACAGACTTCATGTTATAACTTTGAGGATCATGTGATATATACCAGTCAAGCCCTTTCTCATGGGTTGGTATTGCTATCTCCTGACCCCATCTCCCCGGGACGCTATGATAGATAAATACAGCTACAGTAAGAATCAGGTTACAGAGTCTAGTTAGGTGCTCAGTAAATGTTGGTTTCCCCAAAACTTTTCATAGTTGGCAGGTCCAGAATCTTGTCACTATTCTTTGCCTCCCCCAGCTCAGAAACATCAAAGGATGTAGGCCTTTATCAGGCATGTTTCCTTTGGCCTAGAAACTAAAACGAGGGTACAAATACTGCTTCCTATTCCTCATTCCTGAGTCCTCTCCCCTTTCCTAGGATTGAGAGATGCTACTCCTTCCTCAGTCTCTCATGCCCACGAGAGCTTATATTCCCCATTTTCACAGGCCAGACACCAGCAGAGAAAACACTGACTCCAGGAAACTAAGGACCATCTTACCCTTCCCACCATTTATGAGAGCAGCAACAGGACAAGGGTTCAGCACTATGTAACCCACTTGTGGAAACAATCCATCTCAGTGGCTGAGGCTGACTCCCAGGGAGGGTGAGGCTGCAGAGGGGACCTCTCTGGGGGTTACGGCCCTTCTTTCTGGCTCAGGAGGCTCTCCCAGGGTCCCAAAATATGGTCCCTCCTGACGCTGTAAATTTAATTTTATTGCATTATTGGATTAGTTGAGCAGATGTCTGGCCCTCAACACCTGCCTTCCAGGCGCAGTAAGTACCCACAGTTTGAAGTAGTAAGTCCCAGGGCAGTTACTAGCTGGAAAATACTCCGGTGCTTCATCACGGATGGTTAACTAGTGCTTGCTAGAGCCCACTTCTTAGGTTAATTATGCGCCTACTCCATGCCAGGCACGATGCTAGATGGTACACATGTAAGATCTCTTCGATTCACAGCCACCTTTTGAGGACTATTATTCCCGTTTTAGAGAAGAGGACACTGAGGCACAGAAACGATTTGCTGAGGGTGCCCCCGTCTGAATGTGGTGGGGCTGGGAAGCAATTACGGCTGAGGGGCTCCAAGCCCTAAGAGCTCTAACATTCCGCTCCTGAAGAGCTCTCTTGAGGGGGGGGGGGGAACAGACCATTTCCCCCTAGCCTACTACTGCTGACACATCTCGAGGTGCCTCACCCCCAGCTCTCCCAGAACAGCCTCCTGGTCTTAGCACCCTGTGTCGAGGCTTAGCAGGGAGCTTCTAGTTCCAGGGTTCCCCGTCTCCCAGACCTTGCAAGATTCTGAATCAGGACGCACGCAGGTTCAGAAAGTGACGCCTCAGGAACGCAGCCGCCCCAACCGCGGTGTGACCCGCGCAGCCCCGCACGGGACACTGTACCTCGGCGATCTCCATGAAAAGTCGCCCAACACTCAGTGGGTGAGACACACTGCCATTCTCCCAGCTCTGTCGATGAGGAAACCTGATGAGCGTAAGACACTTGGAGCATAAGACGCTTGCTCAAGAACGCAGTTGCCATTCAGGAAACGAGGCCGCCGGGGCACCCGGGGGTGCTCGGAGAGAGCCCGTTTCTCAAAGCACGTGCGCTAGCCCCGGGCGCTTCCAGGGGCTCTCACTTCACGTCTGCTCGGTGTTTTCCCGCGGAGGGGGCCGGAGGCGGCAAGACACGGCCCAACGCACTGCCGGACCCGGACCACCCCCATCAAGGCCACCCGGGGACCCCCAGACCCGCCCCGACGCGGGGGACGCCTCAGGCCCGCGCGAGCGTGCGCGGCAGGAGGAGACGCGACGGGGCAGCACCGCCCCGGTGGCGCATCGCGGGACGCAATCTGGGGCTGAAGAGACGCGGCACCCACCTAGGTCCATGGCGGCGACGCCGGCTGCTGCGCGGGGCTAACGCCCCCTCCACTCCGAGAACGCGAACGCGGCCCGGGACGCACAGCACAATGGACGGCGCAGGCGCCACGGTGGGCGCCCTCAGGCCCCGCCCACAGTCTCCACTGCGCACGCGCAGTCCTCACGAACGCGCGCGGCAAGCGCACAGCACCGCCTTCCGGCAGAGGCCTCCCACCCCCCACTCAGGTACCGGGCGTCGGTCCCCAGACCCCTCCGCACCGTCCCCTGCCCGCCCCGCTTCCGGGGTCTCAGCGGGTCCGGCTCACGAGTCCCCGGCCCCGCATTCACCCTCATCCGGTAACCCCGCGCGTGCCCCGCAGACAGCTCACCCCCACCGAGCGCCTCCCGCGGGCCGCCTACTACCCAGCGCGGCAGCACCACGCGAGGCTTCCACTCCCACGCGTCCAGGCCGCCCCACACACAGTCGCACAACGCGCTCCTGCCGCGGCGCGCCGCCCCCTTCAGACAGCAGCGGCTCGGATCCTACACGCTTTTGACGGCTGGTCCTCCCCAGAAAATGCACCGTGTGAGCCCAAACATGGTGGGGTGGCTCCAGTACGCTGGACCCCGAGCTTGCAGCCTGTGCTTGAGAAAACACAAACATCGTGTGCCTGCCTCCTCCCCTGAGATTGAGTAGTAACCGCCATTCCTACTCTCCAGCTCCAACTTCTAGCACCAGGGACCGCCTCCACCCCCTCATGTGCCAAGTGGAGTTCGAGCTGGCGCGCGCGGCCCTCAAGCAGCTGAAGGGTCCTGTGAGCGATCCGGAGAAGCTGCTCATCTACGGCTTCTACAAACAGGCCACCCAGGGCGACTGCGACATCCCCGCCCCTCCGGCCTCAGACGTGAAAGCCAGGGCCAAGTGGGAGGCTTGGAGCGCGAACAAAGGGGTGTCCAAGATGGACGCCATGAGGAGCTACGCGGCCAAAGTGGAGGAGCTGAAGAAGAAGGAAGTGGGGGGCATGGAGCGCGAACAAAGGGGTGTCCAAGATGGACGCCGTGAGCGGCTACGCGGCCAGAGTGAGGAGCTGAAGAAGGAGGCTGGCTGAGGGCTCCTCGGGAATGGAAAGGGCTTCTTAGACCTTGATGGCTGAAACGTCCTGAAACTGTCCAAGCGTAGCCGAGACATCAATAAATCACTTAAACTGCGTGAGAGTGACCGACTGCTGTTGAAACAGAGGAACTGGAGGAACTCGGTGACTGAGTGCTGGGGAGGCGTCCAAATACACAGACTGGCTTTTTGTATGGTTTTGGGTGGAGTTCCCAGCCCTCCTATTACAAGAGCGTATTTGGCAGGAGAGGGGGGACAGTGTGCTGTGGAAATGCCCAAGATCTGAGGGCAGGAGACCATTCTCCAGTGACGGCCTCTTGGGAGGCTGAGGCCCCAGCCCCTTCTATCTTCAAGGCTGATTCACTAATACCCCAACACCACAGAGGGGAGCGGGACTCTGTCCTAAACAAGTCTGGCCGGGCGCGGTGGCTCAAGCCTGTAATCCCAGCACTTCGGGAGGCCGAGACGGGCGGATCACGAAGTCAGGAGATCGAGACCATCCTGGCTAACACAGTGAAACACCATCTCTACTAAAAATACAAAAAACGAGCCGGGCGAGGTGGCGGCGCCTGTAGTCCCAGCTACTCGGGAGGCTGAGGCAGGAGAATGGCGTGAACCCGGGAGGAGGGGCTTGGAGTGAGCTGAGATCCGGCCACTGCACTCCAGCCTGGGCCACAGGGCGAGACTCCGTCTCAAAAAAAAAAAAAAAAAAAAACAAGTCCAAAAGCCCCCACTGGAACACAGGGCCTACCAAGTTCATGTTTTGAGGGAGACCAAGCTTTCCGTGATGATAATACGGTGAAACAATTGATGGCTCAGAACACGGCAACTGAGAAACAATGGAGCAGATGATGTCAAAATCGCAGCCCCAGAAAGGCTCACCTAAGGCCGGGCAACCCAAATGTTCTCGGGACTGTTCTGTACTTACCCTGGTTTCTGCTTAGGGGATGCTGGTGGGACAATATGCATATGGATGTCTTATGTGGGATTTGCTGCAAGAGCACAACACACCTCTTGACCTATGCAAGTGCCAGAGTGTCTGAACCCAGCTTCTACTCCTGTTAATGATCATGGGGGCCTCAATGCACAACCATTGTGCATAGCAGCTGGAGTATGGAATAGTAAATGGTATCCAGAGAGGCAGGTCTACAGTGGCATATGGGATTTCCTGGTACTTCTTCCCTAATAGAAACTATTTTCACAGATCATGACATCAGGTCAGCTCCAGTTCTCACTGGGACCAATAAAACAATAGAAGCAACAACCATAAAGACTTAAGAGGACAAAGGAAACAGACCTCACTGTGTGTCTTCAAGATCTGTTCACATAGTTGCAGAAAGTTGCTGTAGACAAAGTACATTAATAAAAAATGAAGCCCATCCAGGACATCACAGTGACAAAAGAACTATATCTGGTAACTGGACCAGGCGAGAGCCACACTGGAGAAAAGCAGTGCTGCCCTCTCTTTTTGGTGAATGTTATGAAGACGTTCTGATGCACTTAGGATCATCATTCACGTTAAATGTAAATAGTAAAAATAATACATCTTCTTCGACAATGTGGTGACAGTTTAGAAGCTGTCTATATAGCCAGAACACTGTAAATCACAGAACCTGGAAAGTAAAAATGTGCCATAATTAGGACAGCAGAAAGTAACAGTAAGATAAAGTTTTTAAAAAGAGAGAAAATAAGGATTTATCTAGTTGTATTTGCTTACGAAGGTGTTACCTATAGGATGCAGGGGAAATGGGATTGATGGGCACAGGGTATACTGTGAAAGGAAAATAAAATCTTGGGACCAAGTTCACTTAGCCAAAGGGAAAAGTTAAGCTTGGAAATTGAGTCATGGAACATGCAAAATACTTTTTTTGTTCCTAAACAGATAAGCTAGAAGATAGAAGGCCACATACCTCTCCAGGTGGTCTCCCTTACCCAACAATATAAACTAACAGCTTATCTTCATAGGTAAGGGACAAAGACAACACCAGAAACCATCCCTCACCAGCCCTGAGACAAAACGTAGATGTACTGAGCTGAATGCCTAACTGTTCGTCTGCCCGCTGCTTTCACTGTAACATGTAGATTTGGTGAGCACTAAATATAGATTTACTGAGCTGAATGCATAACTGACTTCCTCTGCCTGCTCCTTTCACTGTAACACACAGATTTGGTGAGCACTAAATGTAGATTCACTGAGCTGAATGCATAAATGACTGTTCCTCTGCCCGCTCCTTTCACTGTAACACGTAGAGTTGGTGAGCGCTAAATGTAGATTCACTGAGCTGAATGCATAACTGTTCCTCTGCCCACTGCTTTCACTGTAACACAGATTTCGTGAGTGCTAAATGTAGATTCACTGAGCTGAAGGCATAAATGACTGTTCCTCTGCCCGCTCCTTTCACTGTAACACATAGATTTGGTGAGCACTAAATGTAGATTTACTGAGCTAAATGCATAACTGTTCCTCTGCCTGCTCCTTTCACTGTAACATGTAGATTTAGTGAGCGCTCAATGTAGATTCACTGAGCTGAATGCATAACTGTTCCTCTACCCCCTCCTTTCACTATGACATGTAGATTTGGTGAGCGCTAATCAAAGCCTCACAAGAATGTAACCACTTATCTCCCTACCTACCTTCCTTTATTTTTCCTTTCCTTCTTCCCTCCCTTCCTGCTCTTTCCCTTTTATTTATTTATTTTTATTTTTTTTTTTTTTGAGACGGAGTCTCACTCTGTCTCCCGGGCTGGAGTGCAGTGGCTGGATCTCAGCACACTGCAAGCTCCACCTCCCGGGTTTACGCGATTCTCCTGCCTCAGCCTCCCAAGTAGCTGGGACTACAGGCGCCCGCCACCTCGCCCGGCTAGTTTTTTGTATTGTATTTTTTTAGTAGAGACGGGGTTTCACCATGTTAGCCAGGATGGTCTCGATCTCCTGACCTCGTGATCCGCCCGCCTCGGCCTCCCAAAGTGCTGAGATCACAGGCTTGAGCCACCGCGCCCGGCCTTTCCCTTTTAAATACTTGTTAGGAATAATGCTTAAAATCCTAAGGAAACTGAACACTCAAACAAAGGATTCTTAGCAAAGCAATTTTACTTCTGCGCAGAGGGGTGCCTCGTTGGCCAGTCGCCATGAGAGCACACCTGAACAAAGGGGCACGAGAGCCTTTATTCCTGACACAAGTCCTGCCCCTGTACCTTTTTCCATTGGCCGGGGTCGGCTCGTACAATCTAAACTAATCCCACTTGGCTAAACACTTGATTTTTTTAGATAGAGTGGGCACGTAAAAGAAAGTGGAGAGGAAGGGGAAGGGGTATCTGTAATGAGCTAGAAAGTTAGTCCTCTTTCCAAATAAGGAAAGGAATATGAGCTGGCACTGATAACACTTGGTACTGTGGCGTGCCTAGGCATCTAACAAAGGAAAAAAGGATAAAAAAGGGGGGGTACTAAGAATTAAAGAATAAAATATTGATCAGATTATTTGAAGAGAAACCTCATCATATCCCACAAAGTAAAGCCCTAAAAATCTTCTTTGGAAAAAGTGCGGGCCACAGATCTGTGGCTGTGTCTCCTTCTCAGGCACATCCTCAGCCTTGGCAAAATAAACCTCTAAATGGGCAAGACTTGTCTCAGACACTTATCTGGTTTAAAATACCTTTTCATATTGTTTTGATTTTTGAACCATGTGACTCTATTGCTTTATATAAAGAGGATGAAGCAAGGGCACTTCTTTATTGATCATTAAAGTCAGAGTAAATTTACTACTGATTTCGCCTAAGGTAAGGGTAAGAACGCTTAAGAACAAACAGGGAAACTTCTCAACTCTTACCCTGAATTTCAACAGACACATTGGAGGTCTCCGGAAAACTCTGGCTGCTAAATCACACCAGCACTGAGTGGCAGGTGAGATAGCCAGAAAGTCACATGAAGGAGCACTGAATGTCCCTGGGTTTGTTAATTCCGGTAATATGTCAGACGGACATGGACTTCAGACACTCCTGCAGGCTAACTAGGAGAGCTCTGGCAACACGGCCATTCTAAATCTTTCTGGAGATTTAACTCAAGGCACACTTGTATTTACACGTAGGCTCCATAACCCCTCAATTCAAAAAAACAACTCTG
This sequence comes from Piliocolobus tephrosceles, assembly GCF_002776525.5. NCBI lineage: Eukaryota > Metazoa > Chordata > Mammalia > Primates > Cercopithecidae > Piliocolobus > Piliocolobus tephrosceles. The sequence continues at coordinate 530,659 of NC_045449.1, forward strand.
GAGAAGCTGGAGAACTTTCCAGCTTCATCTGTTTAAAACACCAGCTTGCAACCTGAGCAACACAGTGAGAGTGTCTCCACAAAAAATCAAACAATTAGCTGGGTGTGGTGGCACGTGGCTGTGGTCCCAGCTATTCAGGAGGCTGAGGTGGGGGGATCTCTTGAGCCTGAGAGGTCAAGGCTGTAGACAGCCATGATGAAGCCACTGCACTCCACCCTGGGTGACAGAGCAATGTCTCAAAACCAAAAACAAAACACCAGCTTGGGCAAAGCTATCTTTTTTTTTTTTTTTTTTTTTTTTTGAGACGGAGTCTCGCTCTGTCGCCCAGGCTGGAGTGCAGTGGCCGCATCTCAGCTCACTGCAAGCTCCGCCTCCCGGGTTTACGCCATTCTCCTGCCTCAGCCTCCCGAGTAGCTGGGACTACATTAGCGGGGACTACAGGCGCCTGCACCTCGCCCGGCTAGTTTTTTGTATTTTTTTTAGTAGAGACGGGGTTTCACCGTGTTAGCCAGGATGGTCTCGATCACCTGACCTCGTGATCCGCCCGTCTCGGCCTCCCAAAGGGCTGGGATTACAGGCTTGAGCCACCACGCCCAGCCAAAACTATCTTTCTTATATCCTCATTTTCTAATTGATCATATCCCCCAGATGTGGGAAAGTAATAACTTTAGTTTAAAATTAGTTTTTGCAGATCTAATGAATATCTAAATAATATACATATATTTTTGAAACGGAGTCTTGCTCTTGTTCCCCAGGCTGGAGTGCAATGGTGTGATCTCGGCTCACCACAACCTCCACCTCCCAGGTTCAAGGGATTCTCCTGCCTTGGCCTCCTGAGTAGCTGAGATTACAGGCGTGCACGACCACACCTAATTTTGTATTTTTAGTAGAGATGGGGTTTCTCCATGTTGGTCAGGCTGGTCTCGAGCTCCCATCTAATTTTGTACTTTTAGTAGAGAGGGGGTTTCTCCACGTTGGTCAGGCTGGTCTTGAGCTCCCAACCTCAGGCGATCCACCTGCCTCAGCCTCCCAAAGTGCTGGGATTACAGGCATAAGCCACTGCACCCGGCCTAAATAATAATTTTTAAAAATTACTGTTTTTTGGTTTAGAATTACTTCGCTGAACTGTGCAGAAGCAAGCTTCTGGATTCCTTGATAAAAAGCCAAAGTTGTACACTCGAGGGCTTTAGGATGAATAAAATGTTTAAAAAAAACACAACAGGATGAGGCAGGCTGATCACCTGAGGTCAGAAGTTCAAGACCAGCCTGACTAACATGGAGAAACTCCGTCTCTACTAAAAATACAAAAATTAGCCAGGCGTGGTGGCACATGCCTGTAATCCCAGCTACTCAGGAGGCTGAGGCAGGAGAATCGCTTGAATCCAGGAGGCGGAGGTTGCGGTGAGCCGAGGTTGTACCACTGCACTCCAGCCTGAGTGACGAGTGAAACTGTCTCAAAAATAAAAACAAAAAATGCAACAACGCAAAAGACATGACAAGCGATGAAATAAATAAAAGGAGGTAGATCTCCTAAAGCGAAAATGTCCTGTGCAGACACACAGCGTTATCTTGCACCCTGCATGGTGCCCACTATCATGCATGGTTGTATATTTAGGAGAAAAACGTTTTGGTACACAAAATACAAGATAAGCCGATAAAAGGGAAACCAGTGTATGTTATTCAGTCATTCAGTACTTATATAAACCACTTATGTTACTATAACAAACTTCGAGGGCCACATTATAGCGGTCCAATACATTGGGAAAAGGCATTTCTTTTCACGAGGACAATATTACTAGAGATGAACATTAAAAATTTCTTAATCTAATAGGAAATAGGAAAATTAACATACATTCTAAAGAGAAGCAGAAGTTTATCTGGTTATTCAAAGTTCATATAATAATTTCCACATGTGTTAAAAAAAAAGCCGGGCACGGTGGCTCACACCTGTAATCCCAGCACTTTGGGAGGCTGAGGTGGGTGGATCACCTAAGGTCGGGAGTTCGAGACCAGCCTAACCAACGTGGAGAAACCCCATCTCTACTAAAAATACAAAATTACCCAAACGTGGTGGCACATGCCTGTAGTCCCAGCTACTTGGGAGGCTGAGGCAGGAGAATCGCTTGAACTCGGGAGGCGGAGGTTGCAGTGAGCCAAGATCGCGCTATTGCACTGCAGCCTGGGCAACAAGAATGAAACTCTGTCTCAAAAAAAAAAAAAAAAAAAGAACCAATTACCTAGAAGAGGGCCATATATAACTTGGTTTGCTTTGAAACTCAAGATTGCTTCCCCAGGATACAGAATTTAAGCTGAATGAAAAGCTGTAGAGCTGGATGATAATTTCTTTCTCTCAGTGAAGGTATAATAGTATCACACCTATAAGAAGATAAGCTGAAACGCAAACAAAATTTCCATGCCCCGCGCCCTGCCAGTAAGGGAGGACAGCAGAGGTTATGATTTACAAGTAATTCTATGTATGTTCTTTTGGAACCAGGATCTTCTGAGTCAATTCCTTCCAATCTCCTAAGTTTATTTTTAAAAATCCAAACCTGGCCACCAGTTTAAATGATGAGACTTAGAGACTGGTGTAACAGCTTGATTTTGGAAGCTTACTTTAGAAAAAACAAATTAATTATTCAATGAATACACAATATAATGCCATTTCGAGTGATTAAAACCTATTTGTTATATAGAACCAAGCAAAACTACAAGAAAACATTTTTAAAACCTTTTCTTCAGGCTGAAGAAATTGTTTAATCCATTTTAAAGAACTCTCACATGATGTTCTGTCGGGATTAAAAATATACACAGAAAAAAATAAAACAAAACAAAATATATATACAGAAAGAAACTTGCACAGAGCCAGGTGTGCAGCAACGTCACACACTCATTCCTTTCTGTTTCCTCTGGATGCTCAAAATGTAAAAGCAAGTAAGATGGGGATGGTTAACCAAACCTTTTGGTCCAAGGAATAAAGTTTCTTTAAAAAATTTAAAATGTCAAAACCTGCCAGAAGATAGCAGAACAGCCTATCATTATCAGGTGCTGGGAATGGTACCATGACAAGCCATTAATTTGGACTGACTTGAACAGCTGCTCTCATAAAATCTGCATGATTCAAAGTTAACCCTAACCATCTGCAATCCCAACCAAAGTCATGTTTCATGCCGCTGTCCTAGTCTGGACAATCATCTGTCACTAATCGAACACAGTTATATACAGAATGTGCAGTCCCAGCAACACTGTAGATTATAGCAGGCATTCTCTACCTGCACTCATGGTTGGATTTCATTTCTAAAATACATCAGAGCTTTCAAAGATTGAAATACACAGATCTGCACTACCCAAGCCTCCTTGCCTGTAGGGGAAACAAATCAGAAGAACATTTATCAGGAACTGACACGTCAGGCCTCACAGGTGCTGGGCAGGACTCACAGAGGCTTGCTCTGCATCACATCTTCCATTAACCTGAAGCTTTGGGTTTATTGTGTTTAGCAAACCACTCGTCACTTTTATCTGCTGCCATTGCCTGTAAAATAGAAAGAGAATAAACATTTACTCCAAGTCTGAAAAACAAAAGATATAGCCCACTTTATACCTCACTGTACTGACCACAATAAAAAAATTAACATTAAAAAAAAAGACCCAACTCCCCGCTCCAAAAAAAAAGAAAAGAGAAATAAAATTTTTTGTTAACATTTAAAGAGTATTAATCCAGTACAGAGTATTATGTTCAATGAGGCAAGAGATACTGGTGAGTAATGAGCCACTATGGACCCTCACTCCGCAAAATCAAGGGCAAACAAAGCCTGTAGCCAGGAAGTGTGGCTGGAGGACCAACTACACCAGGGACCCGCATGCCAGGCAGTAGGATCTCTGGTAAAAGAGAAAGTCCTGCCACTCCACTCACAGCATCTGGGCAGACATTCAAGAATCTTTACTATCACGAAACTCAGTCTGATAATGAGGTCAAATACGAAACTCTGTGATGTTTTAGTAATGAAGCCTGGAGTGATTCCTTTTTCGTAAGTCTCCTCCCAGCCTACTCTTCTGATGTTGGTTCTGTTTAGTTTGGGCATCTTAATTAAAAAGGAAGCCTTGAGCCGTGCCCAGTGGTCACACCTATAGTCACAGCCACTTGGAGGATGAGGCCAGAGGATCACTTGAGTTCAGGAATTCGAGTTCAGCCTGGGTAACAGAGTGAGACCCTGTCTCATATATATACATAAAGATACAAATAAAAATACATAAATAAGTAGAAAGCCTTAACAATAATGTTTTGGTTCCACAAGCATCCCTTCAGTTGTTTAGCAAGAACAAACATTCATTTACTTAGTCAAAAAGAGCTAGGTACCATGCTGGGTTCAGGGGTGTCAGCAGAGACAGCTGGAAGCTTTGAGGAGTGTACAGAACAGCTGAGAACTCAGATATGGAAACAAGTATTTTGCATGACAGAGTGTGTGTACGCATGTGTGTGTCTTGAAGCATTTGCTATAATATCTATCTCAGCAGGAAGTCACAAGATGAGTGGGCAATTTAAAATGAAGAAACAAATATATTTATTATTTAGAAACAGTGAAGGTGAAAGTGGCTGTTCTAGGAAGTGTAACTCAGAGATGGACCGTTTCATTTCTAAAATATCTTAGTACTATCTGATTTATTATCTTGATGAAAGTAAGTATTTAAAAATCAAAGATACGCTTTAAAAAACCACAGCTCACAAATATGCACGTTTCTGTCTTTTAGGAGCCATAAAAAGTAGGAGGAAAGAACAACTAAATGATCTGGAGAACCTAAGAAAGCTTTTTTTTTTTTTTTTTGAGACGAAGTTTCGGTCTTATCACCCAGGCTGGAGTGCAATGGTGCAATCTTGGCTCACTGCAACCTCCGCCTTCTGGGTTCAAGCGATTCTCCTGCCTCAGCCTCCCAAGTAGCTGGGATTACAGGCATACACCACCATGCCTGGCTAATTTTTTGTATTTAGTAGAGACAGGATTTCACCATGTTGGTCAGGCTGGTCTGGGACCCCTGACCTCAGGTGAGCCACCCACCTTGGTCCCCCAAAGTGCTGGGATTGCAGGCGTGAGTCACCACACCTGGCCAAACCTAAGAAAGCTTTTAAGTGTTGAAGGACAATTAAAAGAGGAGGAGGAAAAAACCCGTTGGGTTGGATGCAAGAAGATGTGTCTTAGCTAATGTAACAGTTCAGTGGGACTGGAATGGGGATGGATTAGGGGACTTAGGGAGGGAGGCAGGACAGAAGGTCAGAGGGTAGAGAATGTCCAAATATGTCATATGCTCTGTCAGAGAGTTTCAAATTTATCTCACAGGCAAGAGAGAGCTATCAGATTAAACAGTTTTAAAAATGACTGGATGTTTGCTTTGGGACAGACCGTAAGGTGACAATGAGGCCTTTCAAAGGGAAAACGGAGAGGCAGAAGAAATTTCAGAGGTAGAACTCACAGCTCTTGGTGACTAATAGCTAAAATATTTTAAGGATGAGGAGAAATAATGTTCAAAAGTGACTGTCTGTAAATCTAAAACGTCTGTTAAATGTTAAAAAACAAAACACAACAAAATAACACCAAAACTGGCTCTGAGGATTCCAGTGGGAACAACCAGGATCACAGATATGCTGTCCTGTCCAGGGAGGGAGCGGGGCACAGAGGAAGAAAAAGGACTGGCGGTAAAGCCTGAAAGGCATCCGTCCAGGCCCTGCCTGCTCCTACTCAGTGTGTGGTCCTCAGGGGTGAGGGGGAAGGACTTCATCACCGTCCAAGCCCTTACCTGCCACTTAGTGTATGGTATTCAAGGGTGAGGGCCAATGACTTAATCATCCTTAGTCTCGGTTTCCTCATTTGCAAAGGCTGATGCTATCAACCTTGCAGGTTATGGTACGAATCAGAGAATGTATATAAAGCACTTAAGGCTGGGTGTAATCCCAGTACTTTGGGAGGCCAAGGTGGGCAGATCACCTGAGGTCAAGAGTTCGAGACCAGCCTGGCCAACATGGTGAAACGCTCTCTCTATTAAAAATACAAAAACTAGCTGGACATGGTGGCGCACGCCTGTAATCCCAGCTACTCAGGAATCCCAGCTACTCTCCTGAGGCAGGAGAATCACTTGAACCTGGGAGGCGGAGGCTGCAGTGAGCTGAGATCATGCCACTGCACTCTAGCCTGGGCAACAGAGTGAGACTCCGTCTCAAAATAAATAAATAAATAAAAATAAGGCACTTAAGAATGTATTGATATAGTAGCATTTATTTCTTTTTATTTTTATTTATTTACATATTTTTAGTATAAATAGAGAGTTTATCTGGGCCAACCTTGAAGACGGCAACCCAGGAACATAGATTGAGGTTTCTAGAATCTACACTCCCAAGTAGCCTTTATTTAATATTACTGGAAGAGGAATGGATTTGAGGTAAGATAGGTCATAGACACTCTGAGTTTGATACATGGTGGGTTTCCTAAGTGAAGAGGTTCTTGGGATATAACGTTGGTTTGGACAGAAAAAGTACTACACATAAGAAAAAAAGTTCATAAGCTGGACTTCACCAAAATAAAAAATTCCTGGTCTTCAAAAACTCAATTACTGGCTGGGAAAAATACTTGCATTTGCAAGTGATGAAGGAACGATGAGAAACTATGGTACAGAGTGGAGGTAAGAGTCACGTAAGGGTCGGTCATACTCTCTTGGGTTGTGCATATTTGGAATTTTTCAAAGGAATCACTCTTCTTCATCGAGGTAGGAGTCACATAAGGATCTGTTGTACTCTCTTCGGTTCTGCATATTTGGAACTTTTCATCGTGAAATATTAAAAGTTATTAAAAAATGGACAAAAGACTTGAACATAAAATTCACAAAAAGAAGTCAATTGCTAATAAGCACATGAAAAGCTGCTCAACATCATTAAAATATCCCTGCAGTCATCAGGGAAATAAAAATTAAACCTTTGTGGGGCTGAGCTGGAAGGATCACTGGAGTCCAGCCTGGGTAACACAGTAAGACTCTGTCTCTACAAACATAAAAAACATTAGCTGGGCAGAGTGGTGCACCTGTAGCCCTAGCTACGTGGGTGGCTGAGGCGGAAGGATCACGTGATTGCACCAATTAAACCATTTCACATGTGCTAGAACAGGTAAAAAAAAACCCACAAAAAGCAAAATAAGTGTTGTTGAGAATGAAGAACAGCTGGACCTATCATAGACAAATGATAGTCCTATTACTTTCAATGACTGTCTGACACTTTCTTATAAAGTAAAAGCAATTCTACTCCCAGATACTTACTCAAGAGAAATGAAACATTTATCTATCTACAACAAGATTTACACAAGAATGTTCATGGCAGTCTTCCTTAGATAAAAAATCTAGAAATAAACCAAATGTCCACCATTGGAAGAATGCATTAGCAAATTGTTATATTCATAAAATTGAGTATCCGTCAGCAATAAAAAACAAAAACAAAAAAAAAACACCAAGCTGTGATATGCAGTTACACGGCGGCAGAATCTCAAAAACACGTTGAGCAAAAGAAGCCAGGCACAAGAGAATACTGAATGATCCCATTTGTATTACGTCCAAGAACGAGCTCACCTACAGTGACAGAAGTCAGAATAGCGGCTGATCGGGGAGATGAGGGTGCCAACTCATTGGAAGTGGGCATGAGGGAACTTCCTGGGAAAATGGTGTGTATTTTGAGTAACGGTTGTATGAGTAAACACAACTGTCAAAACACATTTAAATTCTACCTAAATTATGCCTCATCGACAACAACCACTTGTCTGAGCTCAGGAAGGAGTTAAAAACTAGAAGTGAGGAAGCTGGAGAAAGGATGATGGAAGTTCAGAGCAGGGGTAAGCAGAGTCGCAGGTAAGCTCTCATCAGAGTAGAGGAAGAATGCAGAATGGGAAAAACGGCAAAGCAGGGCTATGGGTAAAAAACACTTTGGGATGAGACACAGAAAGAGGTGCCCGTGTCTGAGGAGAAACTGTCAGGGAGATGAAAACGGCAGGATGGCTGGGCGCAGTGGCTCACGCCTGTAATCCCAGCCCTCTGGGAGGCAGGGGTGGGTGGATCACCTGAGGTCAGGAGTTCAAGACCAGCCTGACCAACATTGTGAAACCCCATCTCTACTAAAAATACAAAAATTAGCCAGGCGTGGTGGTGCATGCCTGTAATCCCAGCTACCAGTTACTCAGGAGGCTGAAGCAGGAGAATTGCTTGAATCTGGGAGGCAGAGGTTGCACTGAGCTGAGATCGTGTCACTGCACTCCACCCTGGGCGACAGAGCAACACACTGTCTCAAAAAAAAAAAAAAAAAAAAAAGAAAAAGAAAATGTCAGAATCGCCAGGGAGCAGGAGTTCATCAGTGCTGTGGAAGAGTGAGCAGAGGCTGGGTGTGCTGGCTCACATCTATAATCCCAGCACTTTGGGAGGCCAAGATGGATCAATCGATTGAGCCCAAGAAGTTCGAAACTAGCCTGGGAAACATGGTGAAACCCCATCTCTACAAAAAATACAAAAATTAGCCAGGCGTGGTGGCACACGCCTGTGGTTCCAGCTACTCAGGAGGCTGAGGTGGGAGGATCACTTGAGCGTAGGAGGCGGAGGCTGCAGTGAGCTGAGATCATGCCACTGCACTACAGCCTAGGTGACAGAGACCCCATCTTAAAAAAATAAAATGGGCCCAGGTGCGGTGTTTCACGCCTGTAATCCCAGCACTTTGGGAGGCCAAGGCAGGCGGATCGCCTGAGGTTAGGAGTTCAAGACCATCCTGGCCAACACGTTGAAGCCCCGTCTCTACTAAAAATACAAAAATTAGCCAGGTATGGTGGCATGTGCCTGTAATCCCAGCTACTCGGGAGGCTGAGACAGGAGAATCGCTTGAGCCCAGGAGGTGGAGGTTGCAGTGAACCAAGATTGCACCACTGCACTCCAGTCTAGGTGACAGAGCAAGAATCCATCTCAAAAAATAAAATAAAATGGGCCAGGCGCAGTGGCTCACACCTGTAATCCCAGCACTTTAGGAAGCTGAGGTGGGTGGATCACTTGAGACTAGGAGTTTGAGACCAGCCTGGCCAACCTGGCAAAACCCCGTCTCTACCAATACAAAAATTAGCCAGCATGGTGGCGGGCGCCTATAGTTCCAGCTCCTCGGGAGGCCGAGGCAGGAGAATCGCTTGACCCTGGGAGGTGGAGGTTGCAGTGAGCTGAGACTGCGCCATTGCATTCCAGCCTAGGCGACAGAGCTAGACTCCATCTCAAAAAATTTAATTAATTAATTAATTAAATAAAGAGCGAGGAGAAAGAGTCTGGCAAATTTGTCAGCTGAGAGGATGACTGAGATTCTATCTTCCTTCAGAATAAAATGTATAAAGACTGTATTTTCTATACATTTCCTGCTTTAACGTTAATTGTGCATCTACTATTATGTAATTTGCCAAGCTCTATAAACTATAACAAGCTGATGAGATAGACACTCTTATTTTCTGAAATTTTTGGATAAGAAGACTAAAGTTCAAAGAATTTAAGTAAACTGTTTAAGGTCAGTCACATAGTTATGTGACCGAACCAAGAAACACAGATCTGTTCCTTTAATCACTCAACAAAGTATTTGCAGAACGTCTAGTACACGCCAGGTACGTGCTAGGAGCCAGGATCCAAAAACAACTTTGAATGCTTCTGAATTATTGAGTTTGATGAGAATCTAAAAGTAGTTGCTATATTTGGCAAGAAACAAAAGCACTTCACTGAGTAACGAGAGCCAGTGCACAACAGACTGAAGTGAAAACGGGAGGCGAGAAAGAGAAACAGTGCACACTCAGGGTTTCGGAAGAAGAATCTGGAGAGGAGATATTGGGTCAGTAAAAGGTTTTTAAAGGATGGGAGCTTTCAGCACCTGTTTGCATGCTGACGAGAATAACTCACGAGAAAAAAGAGACTGATGCTGCAGAATGGAGAAGAGATGATCAAAGGAGCTGCAGAGCTGAGGGGGATGGGATGGAGGCATCTCCATGCAGACAGCAGAATAAGGACGGATCCAGCAGCAGTGCTTCCAGGGCAGCCTGAGGTTGTGGCAAGGCACAAATGCTGAGTCTAAACAAGCGGTCTACACCAGTGGCAGTGAAGACATCGGTCCTTGGCTCAGGTCAACCCAACAGTGAAAGGACGTGGTTCTGATAGTAAGAACCTGGACCCTTTTGCGTAGGCCCTCCCACACACACTTAATGCCACCCCCCTCAGGCCCATGGTGACACAAATGTAGAAATGACACTCACATCATCCAACAATTTGCTTCCCTGTGGATCCACCTTAGAAAGTTCTCGAAATGCTTCATCTCCAACAAAGCAAATTTCATGTCCGTCCTACACCAATAAAGAGAAAAGACACGTGCCAAAGACATCCTTGAAGAAACCTCTGGTCCAGCCTGCCCCCTGCCTGGGGAATACTTACAGGGTCGGCCAGAATGACCACCTGTACTGTTGCTTTCCCTGGGGTGTCCAGGCTCACCAGGGGAGTCAGAATCTTCTGGTTCTCCCTTTTCATCAAGTCTTCTAAGTCTGGCAACTTGAGGAAAACAAAGGGGCAACGTGAGCCAGGGGTCACACACTACTCAGGACACGGCCCTCGTCAGCCCTAGAGGAGTATCAGACACCAGAAAGAACCCAGGCGCCGTGTGTTTGAATTTACTATCTCAGCTGCTCTTCAAACAACTGCTGACCTTGATACTGAAGCCACAGTCAAAAGGATCTCGAGAAGGGAAGGGCAAGGTTCTCAGCTGGGTTGAACGAGCTAGTCGCAGAGCTCAAACACTCTGGTATCAAGCGTTACCTCTTTCTGGGGGCAAGAAAAGGCAATTCTTCCAAAAGCTGCTGCGTGGTCCACCGCACCCTTGACGCCCTGGAGCTCCAGCTTACACTGAAATAGGAAAGGGGGTTATTTTTTGGAGCAGGTTCTACATTACATGTATGTGGTAGAAAAATTCAAACAGTATATACAAAAGGAATAAAGTAAAAACTAAGGCTCTAGCCTACTCTCCCCCCAGAGACAACTAGTAAGCAGTTTCCTGTGTATCCTTCTAGAAGCACTGCACGTGCACGCATCTATCTTTTTTTTTACACAAATGGTAACGTAATTTACAAATTATTCTGTTCCTTGTTTTTGTCCACTTAATGTCACCATATCAATACATAAAGATTTGCCTCAATCTTTTTGCTAGCTACGTAGTAATCCATTCCATGAATGAACCGTAAATTACTGAAGTATGTCTCTAATCTATAGGACACTGAAATTCTTACATGTTGTAATTACAAACAATGCTGCAACAGACAACCTTGAACACACTTCTGTGTGCCTCTGTGTGCTGAGCACATCTGTAAATAAGTCCTAGGAGCAGAATTGCAGGGTCAAAGGGCAAGGACTTCATTGTGCTCAAATGCTGGGTTATTAGCAAAAGAAGATGAAAAAGATCTTGCATTAAATCCATTCAAGGGGCTTGGCGCGGTGGCTCACACCTGTAACCCCAGCACTTTGGGAGGCTGAGGAGGGCAGATCACAAGGTCAGGAGATCGAGACCATCCTGGCTAACACGGTGAAAATCTGTCTCTACTAAAAATACAAAAAATTAGCCAGGCGTGGTGGCGGGCGCCTGTAGTCCCAGCTACTCGGGAGGCTGAGGCAGAAGAATGGCGTGAACCCGGGAGGCAGAGCTTGCAGTGAGCCGAGATCGCGCCACTGCACTCCAGCCTGGGTGACAGAGCGAGACTCCGTCTCAAAAAAAAAAAAAAAATCCATTCAATCTCTTTGATTAAGCAATTCCACTTCTGAAGAGATATATCCGCAAATATAAACAAGGTAATATCTGGGTGGTGAGGTTATCACTTATTTTCATTTTCTGTTTATCTATATAAATATTGAATCACTGTGAAGAAACTATGGGAACAACCTTCATGTTAACCTCATTCATATAGGTTATAAGCCAAATTCAAAGTAACAGGTTAGTTATTATTCTCCAAGATTGCTCACCTGGTTATCAGCATAGCCCAGCAAAGCCCTTTGCTTTTCTTCATCTTTTTCATAAATTTTCATTCCCAGTAGATCACACCAGTAGTTCAAGGACTTGTGAAGATCAGACACTGCAAGTGTTACTTTTAATACAGGATCTGTTGGGTGATAAAGCAGGAACAGACAGATCAATTTAATGGAATAAAACAGAAAGACCAAAACATGCTCATGAATACATACAAATTCAGTTGATGTTAAGAAAGGGATATTAAGCCAGTATGAAGTCAGGTGCCTGTAATCCCAGCACTTTGGGAGACTGAGGCAGGAGGACTGCATGAGCCTAGGAATTCAAGACTAGCCCAGGCAACACAGTGAGACCTCACCTATACAAAAAATTTTTAAAAATTGGCTGGGCGCAGTGGCTCAGCTCACGCCTGTAATCCCAGCACTTTGGGAGGCCAAGGCAGCTGGATCACCTGAGGTCAGGAGTTTGAAACCAGCCTAGCCAACATGGCGAAACCCTGTCTCTACTGAAAATACAAAACAAAATTAGCTGGGTGTGGTGGCGAGTGCCTGTAGTCCCACCTGTTTGGAGGAGCGGAGGCAGGATGGTGCACTTCCGGGTTCTTCATCCCCCCCCTCCCAACTTTTCCCGTGCCCGGGAAAATGCAGCCAGCGACCCGGGTCAGTGCAGACCAACTGGGCATGCGCCAGGTGACGTCAATCCGAAGAGACCAAGATTTACCTGGTCGCACCTGCGAAACGCCCCGGACACGCCCGTGCCCCGCCTATTGCCCGCCCACTCCTAGAAAAGCCACTCTTGGCCAGTGAGCCACGCGGCCTTTTTGCAGCCCCACTCCTGTCGGGATGTCGGGACTGTGGGAAGTCCGTCCAAGAGCCCCACCGGGGGACTCTGCCGGCCTCCTTTGCCGGAGGCCGACAGACTTCTCCCCCACACCTTAAGTGACCAAAAATAAATGTGCAGTTTTGCTCCTACACTTGCCTACCCGCTGGTTCTTCTGTGCCCGCTCTGGACTGGTCTTAGAAAAACAAATCACCACCTACTTGGGAGGCTGAGACAGGAGAATCGCTCGAACCTGGGAGGCGGCGGTTGCAGTGAGCCCAGATGGCACCACTGCACTCTAGTCTGGGAGACAAGAGCAAAGTTCTGTCTCCAAAAAAAGAAAAAAATTAGGCTTGGTGGCTCATGTCTGTATTCCCAGCCACTTGAGAGGCTGAAGCAGGAGGATCACTTGAGCCCAGGAGGTCGAGGCTGCAGTGAGCCAAGACTGCACTACTGCACTCCAGCCTGGGCGACAGAATGAGATCCTGTCTCCAAAAAAAAAAAAAAAAAGACAGTATGAAAAGCCTAATTAGCCGGGTGCGGTGGCTCAAGCCTGTAATCCCAGCACTTTGGGAGGCTGAGACGGGCAGATCACGAGGTCAGGAGATCGAGACCATCCTGGCTAACATGGTGAAACCTCGTCTCTACTAAAAATACAAAAACTAGCCGGGCGAGGTGGCGGGCGCCTGTAGTCCCAGCTACTCGGGAGGCTGAGGCAGAAGAATGGCCTAAATCCGGGAGGCGGAGCTTGCAGTGAGCTGAGATCCGGCCACTGCACTCCAGCCTGGGCAACAGAGCGAGACTCACTCCATCTCAAAAAAAAAAAAAAAAAAGAAAAGCCTAATTATTCAATGGATGGCACTAAGAAGACTGGCTAATCATTTGGTAAGAAAAACTTACATCTTTGAAATAAATGACAAAATACATTCCTGATGGGTTAAAAAAATGAGTTTAAAAAACGAAATCATGAAAATACTAGATACAGATGATTATTTATACAATTTTGAGTAGAGGAAGATTTTTCCTTAAACCTGATACCAAAGATAGAAAAACTATGAAGAAAAAAATTCTGCTATGCAAATTATACAAAATGGAAAACTAGACAACAAACAAAAAAAGGAATTACAATCAAAACCAGAGGATACAACACAGTAGGGGGAAAAACTGCAATATATTGGACAAAAAGTCCTTAATATGTAAATCACCTGTAAATATTAACAGGAAAAGAATGAACATGCTAGAAAAACAGGCAAAAGGCACAAAGCAATAATCCACAGAAGAAGGAATTAGAATGGTCAATTAACATATGAAAAAATATTCAACCTGACCCCCCTAAAAAACGAAGAAATTAGAATTCACATAAAATCTTTTGCTATCTAATGTGCAAATAATGTTAAAAGTTGGCAGTGTTAACTCTATTAGTGTAGAGGGGAAAATCACAATCTTACAGTACTAGTAAAGTGTAAATTAGTACATTTCTGGGCAACAATTTGACAGACTGTACCAAAAGCTTTAAAAAATGTTCATTGCTTTTGAAAGAACAAGTCAATTTTCAGCCACTCAAAAGGTACTTGTGGATGTATGACAGGCTTTTACCACAAACACATTCATCAGTGTTGCTTAGAACAACAAAACACTAGGAACGACATAAATATCCAACAACAGAGAATTGTTTATCTTCCTACAATGTAATAATACAATGGAATTCCTATAAAAGGATATGAAGAAATGTACACACTTAATTATATATATGTATTTTTGACAAAAGATTGGAAAGATATACTCTAAAACGTCAGCAGTGGTTCTCTCTGGATATATGGGTGTGTGTGTTTTTCCGGCTTATCTGCTTGTCGAAGGAAAAAACTTGATTATTTTGTAAAAAGAATAAAAGTCATATTGAAACACCTACTGTTATTGGAAACTTTTCAAATTTAAAGTGACTTTCTAAAGAGCTGTTCCACGTCTCCATCTGACTACGATACATTCATTACATTTTTCTTTCGTTTTTCACTTCCTTAGTCCTGTTTGTTAGAACAGCAATACTGTGACTAAGACGCTGTTTCTCACAAGTGCCTCCGCCTAGCAGGCTCCATTTTTATCCTTTCCATTTACTTCAAAATCAACAAATCCCAGTTGACTTGGAGCCTGAAGGGATGCAGGACAGGAAGTTAACAAGTGGATGAAGCTGCACAGAAGTAATTCAAAGGAAAGAGGAAAGCCAGCCAGACAGAAGGTCTGACCACAATCAACCAGAAACGCCCAAAGGGATTTCCATTCCAAAGGACAAAAGCACCTTAGCACCGTGGAGCTCTCTATTATTTTAAGTACTGAAATTTCACTAAGGCTGGAGAAAAAAAGTGGATGGTGGAGCTAGTTGCAAGAGTTAAGTTTTAAAGTTAGCAAAGGATCAATCACCTATCAACAAAAAAACACCATAAACACCCTTTAAATCACCAGTCAAGTAGAGAAACACCATCTCTCCACGAGTCCCATGCAGCCAAGTCTAGCCTCCCACACTGGAACGGACTGCTCTTTCTTTTGCTGAGCACCAGATGATAAACAAGCAGCATTCAACATCCTACGCAGACTCAGCACGGGGGCACTGGGGACAGGAGGCCGACCGGTGGAAGAAGAATTTCCAGGACTCCTTTCTAAGGCCCACTCGCGGTCATACGTTCACCAAGTGAGACAGTGGGCACAAGTGCCTTTGCCATTCGCCAGCATTTTCCCTGTTTTTGCTTTTGTTTTGGCAGGGCAGGTAGGTGAATTTGCAGGCATTAAATACAAAATGAAACACTGATGAGGCTGTCTCTGCAGCCAATAAAACAAACCCTGCAAAGTTTCCTTCTTGTTCTCTGTGGCAGTCAGCGAGCGGGCTCCTCACTTCCTCGCCATCCCTCACCGAGTACCGACCCTAAAGTTTGGGACCTCGGCTCCAGAGGCTAAATGGTTTGGGGATGATCCTATTTCTCTTGCCAGTGATTGGTTTCGGAGCAGGCACAGTATTTCAGATCTGACCAGGAAGTTTGCTGGAAGATTCTAGGAAAGTTTTTCTTCTGCTCTTAAAAAGAAAGCAAGCCAGGCACGGTGGCTCACGCCTGTAATCCCAGCACTTTGGGAGGCCGAGGCGAGTGGATCACAAGGTCAGGAGATTGAGAGCATCCTGGCCAACACGGTGAAACCCCGTCTCTACTCAAAATACAAAAAATTAGCCGGGCATGGTGGTGAGCACCTGTAGTCCCAGCTACTCGGGAGGCTGAGGCAGGAGAATCATTTGAACCTGGGAGGCCGAGGTTGCAGTGAGCCGAGATTGCGCCACTGCACTCCAGCCCAGGCGACAGAGCAAGACTCCGTCTCAAAAAAAAAAAAAAAAAAAAGAAAGCAAAAAGGGCCAGGCATGGTGGCTCACGCCTGTCACCCCAACACTTTGGGAAGCCAAGGTGGACAGATCAAGTGAGGTCAGAAGTTCAAGACCAGCCTGGTCAACATGGTGAAACCTTGTCTCTACTAAAAATACAAAAATTAGCTGGGCGTGGTGGCGTTTGCCTGTAATCTCAGCTACTGGAAAGGCTGAGGCAGGAGAATCGCTTGAACCTGGGAGGTGGGGGTTGCAGTGAGCCGAGATTGTGCCACTGCACCCTAGCCTGGGCACTGGGCGACAGAGCAAGATTCTGTCTCAAAAAATAAATAATTTTTAAAAAGTAATAAAAATACAAAAGAAAAAAAAAAAAAGCTGGGCGTAGTGGCAGGAGCCTGTAATCCCAGCTACTTGGGAGGCTGAGGAAGGAGAATCGCTTGAACCCAGAGGGCAGAGGTTGCCGTGAGCAGAGATCATGCCACTGCACTCCAGCCAGAGCGACAGAGTCTCAAAAAGAAAAAGCAAAAAGAAGTCAGCATCTCCTCTCCTACCAGATGGGCATGTGGGAGCATGTGACCCTGCCTGCTCCTGGCAGCCCTCCTGGAACCTTGAGGGGACTAGCTCTAGGAGAGGCACCTGCAGAGAACAACACAACGTAGAAAGAGAAAAATGTGGCGAGCTGGCGAATCATCTAACCTTGAAATCTTCCCCACCTACAGAACGCCTGCTCTGTGAGCTAAAACATTCCATAACTGTTCAATGTAGCTAGGTTTTCTGTTATTTACAGATGAAAGACTCACAAATCAATAAATTACCAGTAGAACAGAACCAGTCTAGATCCCCTATTGCTATGTATTAAAGTTCTGATATGAGAATATAATTTCTCCGATAACAGGTAAAAGCATTGGCTGGGGAAGACACGTCACATGAACACAGAAAGATGCTACAGAAAAAAGACAGGCGGCCCTCACTCTTCTTTCCTCAAAGATGCCTTCAGACAGAGGCTTTCACTGGTTCTGGTATAATTACCCGACTGAGGCAGACTGCAATTCTGCAAATAGAACTTATATCCTCCTGGGGCCTCGGTTTCAAAAACACCTTCTGCGACTTCCGTCAGGGGCCACTCCAGCTTCCTGGCGTTGCTGACAGCCTGGCTAGAAGCGAGCGTGATTCCCTAAAACAAACCACAGTGCATCCAAGTACATGATCACAACAGATATTTTACAGAACAAGACAATGAGCCCAACCCCTACTGCCTACTGCCTTTAAGTAAAATCATCTAAGATTTAACTGGCATCCCACATTTTCTTCTAGTGATTTAAAAACAGGTTTTCCATGTTTTATCCCACAAACATTCAGATCTTCATGAATAATAGAACAGAAATTGAGGCCGGGCACGGTGGCTCAAGCCTGTAATCCCAGCACTTTGGGAGGCCAAGACGGGCAGATCACGAGGTCAGGAGATCGAGACCATCCTGGCTAACGCGGTGAAACCCCGTCTCTACTAAAAAAAATTACAAAAAACTAGCCGGGTGAGGTGGCGGGCACCTGTAGTCCCAGCTACTTGGGAGGCTGAGGCAGGAGAATGGCGTGAACCTGGGAGGCGGAGCTTGCAGTGAGCTGAGATCCGGCCACTGCACTCCAGCCTGGACAACAGAGCGAGACTCCGTCTCAAAAAAAAAAAAAAAAGAACAGAAACTGAAATACCAGTGAAGTCTGATTCATTTAATACCAAAGATAACCTCTTCTAATTCTAAAGATCTAGCCAGAGAAACCTTGATGCTACCTGGGTCTGCCAGCTAACTACCTATTTAAGGTGAACTGTTCTTGCTTTTTTAACAAACAAACAAACAAAACAAAATAAGCAAACTATCAAGGTTTCCTTACATGTAATACAAGTGTCCAGAAATGTACACCTATGCTTTCTGATAAGACCAGCCTTGTTTCTAGCTTGGATTATTATAATGGCCTCTCTGCCTCCAGTCTTGTAAATCCATTATCCACTCCGCAGCCAAAGTAAACTTTCCAAAACACATCCTACAGTCCACCCCCAGACAGCAGCCAGCCTTGTTTTCCCTTTGCTCAAAGTCCTCCAATGGCTCATTTCTCTCGGATGACTTATGGTCTAGGAGGCCCCCTATAGTCTTACCCCACGGCACTGCTGACCCCATCTCTTACCACGTTCCCCTCTCGTTCTCCATTCCAGTCACACTGGCTTCCTTACACCTCCTTGAACACTCCAGATGTTCCCTGAGGGCTCTTGCACAGGCTATTCTCTGCCTGGAATGCTCATCCCCCAGATACCCACAGGGCTAACTCCCTGACCTCTTTTGAGCCTCTGCTCAAATGTTATCTCTTCACTCACACACACCCTCAACACCCTACTCAAATTTATAACCAGCCACCTACCCCCAGCCAAAAATCCGCTAGAAAAAAGTATTTACCATAAAGTCATTGCCAAGCTTGTAGTCTCCGATGCCGTAATTGTAAGTCAGTTCTGCAACAAAGTGATCGTCCTCAGGCCCAAATCCCACCATTGTTTTACTCCATTTCCCATCATAAGGCCTAGAAAATAAAAGTAAATGAACTCAGTGACCACAGACAAATCGGCCTCAGGCCACTCCCAGAGATCTACTGGGCACAGAGAAATGAGCAGTCCTGTCTGGTCCTAAAAGTTCTCTTAAGGATGAGATGACTTCAGATGGTGCAGAAAGCAGCCGTGGGCAGTGCTCATGGGACCCTACGACAAGCTCCTAAGACTATCTATTCAGCATCTACTTGAAGGAAAGATTTGTTCACCTTTTCTGTAAAGCAAGGAACAGAGTCCTAAAGACAGTTCTCCATCTGACCTGTTATTTCCTTGACTATCAATCAACAAGCATGGACTTGGACTGTTCCAACTTGTCATGGTACTAAGCTTAAGAGATGACCGGGCGCGGTGGCTCAGGCCTGTAATCCCAGCACTTTGGGAGGCCGAGGTGGGAGGATCACCTGAGGTCAGGAGTTCGAGACCAGCCTGGCCAACATGGTGACACCCCGTCTCTACTAAAACTACAAAAATTAGCCGGGCATGATGGCACATGCCTGCAGTCCCACATACTAGGGAGGCTGAGGGAGGAGAACTGCTTGAACCCGGGAGACAGAGGTTGCAGTGAGCCAGGATAATGACCCTGTACTCTCAGCTGGGTGACAGAGTGAGACTCTCAAAAAAAAACAAAGATACTGGAAACCGCTGTTTCATCCAGAGCATGTATTTATTTGCATTTGTGGCATAGTATGAAACATAGCTGGTCACTGTCCCCGGTTCCTCTGGAATTTCCTGACGGGAACATATTTTGTTATTATTTATTTGCATTTGTGGCACAACATGAAACATATCTGGTCACTGTCCCGGGTTCCTCTGGAATTTCCTGATGGGATCGTCTGTTGTTATTCACAATGAGCGCCTTTCGGTCACACCTGAGTTTATGCTAATGAGGAGCCTTAGAGTGGGGCCTCTACATAGACTCAGGATGGGGCTGGTCACCAGAAAGACAAATGATTAGAGGACTGGAACTTTCAGTCCCACCCACCAACCTCTGGGAAGGAAAGGGGTGGAGACTGGGCTCTATTAGGCTTGAACAACGAGACCTGATGAGCTTCTGGGACGCTGAACGCATGCAGGTGCTGGATTGGAGCCTGCCCCGGAACAGCCTGGAAGTTCTGCGGCCACTCCCCATGCCCTGCCCTACGTATCTCTTCTGTCCAGCCGTTTCTAACTCGTACCCTTTATAATAAACCAGTAAATGCAAGTAAGTGTTTCCAGTGTTTCCCTTCGTTCCATGAGCCACTGTGGTAGATTCTCAAACCTGAGGAAGCAGGAGCGGAAAGCCCTGACTTGTAGCTGGTCATCAGAAATCCTGGAGGTCCAGACTGTGACCGGCACTTGACATGGCGGAAATCTTCTGGGACTGAGCCCTTAACTTGTGGGATCTGACATTAACTCCAGGTAGATTCAGAATCGGATTAAATAACAGGACAGCGGCTGGTATTAGAGAGCTGGAGAATTGCTTCGCGTGCCACAAGTGTTGTATGAGAGTGCAGAGAAAAGAGTATGTGTTCCCCATGTTCCTGAAGTTGCCTCCACAATTTACTGCCTCCTGAATTAATTCCACTGCTTTATACTCACTTTGAGAAACTGTCTTCTGTTATCCGGGTGTAGTCAGAGCCTAAAGGAGATTTTAAGAAACAAGGTATCATACCCATTACAGGCGGCTTTGCAGCCTTCCTCAAATTCCTCATGCCGCAGAACCTGGTGTGAGATTCAGAATAAATTGTGAAGTGTTACTAGTACTGTTCACAGCATCTTTAGCACAAACTAAAATGTCAAAACACAGATATTATCATTTGTAAGCTTTACTTGTAAAAGAACAAAAGCAAATGAGCTTTATACTTCTCCCAGGATAGAAGCAGTAGAAGCAAGAACAGTTTGACATCAAGGGTCGGGCTACCAAATCAGTTGTGAAATCTATTTAGATTGGTAAGCAGGGCTATGCAGTGGGAACAAAGTGCAGCCTTCAGCATTAAAGAAGTCTGATTTGGACCGGGCACGGTGGCTTACGTCTGTAATACCAGCACTTTGGGAGATCAAGGCAGGTGGATTGCCTGAGGTCAGGAGTTCAAGATCAACCCGGCAAACATGGTGAAACCCCATCTCAACTGAAAATACAAAAATTAGCCAGGCGAGGTGGCACGTGCCTGTGATCCCAGCTATTCAGGAGGCTGAGGCAGGAGAATCACTTGGACCCATGAGAGGGAGGTTGCAGTGAGCAGAGATCACGCCACTGCACTCCAGCCTGGGTGATGAGCAA
>NC_045449.1:596719-604146 GCF_002776525.5 Piliocolobus tephrosceles
GCCGGGCGCGGTGGCTCACGCCTGTAATCCCAGCACTTTGGGAGGCCAAGGCGGGAGGATCACCTGAGGTCAGGAGTTCAAGACCAGCCTGGGCAACATGGTGAAACCCTGTCTCTACTTAAAATACAAAAATTAGCTGGGCGTGGTGGTGGGTGCCTGTAATCCCAGCTACTCAGGAAGATGAGGCGGGAGAATTGTTTGAACCTCGGAGGTGGAGGCTGCAGTGAGTTGAGATCGTGCCACTGCACTCCAGCCTGGGTGACAGAGCAAGACTCCCTCTCAAAAAAAATAAATAAATGCATCGTTGGGCTAGCAATGTACCTCCAGAAAAGACAGAAACAGGGAAGCTGCAGGGTGCCCCACTGTTTAGGCCACTCAGCTGTGAGCTTCCCTGCTTAGGGCCTTGAGGGTCTCTGGAGGAAGGCTGGGCCTCTGGGCAGAACAGGGCAAGCATGTGTCGCAGGAAAGCAGGCGTGAGAAGGCGGCAGCAGAGAGAAGAACAGAGAGAAGAGGGCAGTGCGTGGTGGGACAAGGATTGTCCCGAGTCCCATCGCAGGCAGTGAGGGGGAGGGCAGGGGCTCTGCCACACAATGCTGGGATTCCCTGTCTGTGGAGACCTGTATCTTGGCAGGAAGGGCTGTGGGACCCCACCCACCTCAAACTGCCCTCAGTCTGCGTGTTTTTCCCAGCCCCACCTTTCTGGGGGGCTCACAGAACTAGCCTGGGACCTCACAACAAGAACAATTCTGCGCATTGTTTTAGTTTTTGTTTTTTTTTTTTTTAAATGGAGTCTCGCTCTGTCATCCAGGCTGGAGTGCAGTGGTTCTCTCTCTGCTCACTGTAACCTCCGCCTCCCGGGTTCAAGCGATTCTCCTGCCTCAGCCTCCTGGGTAGCTCGGATTACAGGCGCCCGCCACCACGTCTGACTAGTTTTTGTATTTTTAGTAGAGACGGGTTTCACCATGTTGGCCAGGCTGGTCTGGAACTCCTGACCTCAGGTGATCCTCCTGCCTCGGCCTCCCAAAGTGCTGGGATTACAGGTGTGAGCCACTATGCCCAGACCCAGTTTTTAATGACCACGATTGCATCATTCCAGAGAAACTTGGTACAGAATTCAGATTAAACATCCTTAAGAGGTTCAACAACAGAAGAAGACCATCCTGCTGCTGGGATCTGCTTCGTAAGTTTGCTGTGCAAGGATTGAGCCAGGTTAATTTTTTTTTAAAAGGAAGATTAAAATGATGAGTTTTTCTGGTTTAAAAAGTAATTATTTTCTTCTTTTTGAGACGGAGTCTCGCTCTGTCGCTCGGGCTGGAGTGCAGTGGCTGCATCTCAGCTCACTGCAAGCTCTGCCTCCCGGGTTTACGCCATTCTCCTGCCTCAGCCTCCTGAGTAGCTGGGACTACAGGCGCCCGCCACCTCGCCCCGCTAGTTTTTTGTATTTTTAGTAGAGACGGGGTTTCACCGTGTTAGCCAGGATGGTCTCGATCTCCTGAACTCGTGATCCGCCCGTCTCGGCCTCCCAAAGTGCTGGGATTACAGGCTTGAGTCACCATGCCTGGCTAAAAAGTAATTCTTGCAGGAAAAAAATCATTGGAAAAAAGTTGGGAAACATAGCAAACCGCAAAAATTGAGATTAAAAATTACCCATGACTCACCACTTGGGAAAGCTTAGACCGTTTTATATTTCCACCAGTGGCAAATGAAAGAGCCCATGTCCTAGTGCCTTCACCAGCATTATCACTGTCGTCACTTTTTCCAGTTTGCTGGGGGGAAAAACGATGCCTCATTTTTGTTGCTTATCCGTTTTTTTCTTTTTGTGGCGGCAGGGGCGGGGGCAGACAGAGTCTCACTCTGTGGCCCATGCTGGAGTGCAGTGGTGAGATCTCAGCTCACTGCAACCTCCGCCTCCCGGGTTCAACCAATTCTCTGCCTCAGCCTCCCGAGTAGCTGGGATTACAGACACCCGCCACCAGCCTGGCTAACTTTTCTGTTTTTAGTAGAGACGGGGTTTCACCACATTGGCCAGGCTGGTCTTGAACTCCTCACCTCAGGTGATCGGCCTGCCTCGGCCTCCCAAAGTGCTGGGATTACAGGCATGAGCCACCATACTCAAGACTTTTTTTTTTTTTAAGTTCTGGGATACGCCGGGCGTGGTGGCTCACGCCTGCAATCCCAGCTCTCAGGGAGGCAGAGGCGGGAGGATAGCTTGAGCCCAGGAGTTCGAGACCTGCCTGGGTAATACAGCGAGACCCTGTCCTCCAAAAAAGGAAAAAAAAAAAAAAAAAAAAAAAGACAAGTTCTGGGATACATGTGCAGAATGTGCAGGTTACATAGGAAAACATGTGCCATGGCGGTTTTCTGCACCCATCAACCCGTCATCTACATTAGGTATTTCTCCTAATGCTCTCCCTCTCCTTGCCCCCCACCTGCCAACAGGCCCTGGTGTGTGATGTTCCCCACCTGGTGTCCATGTATTCTCACTGTTCAACTCCCACTTATGAGTGAGAACGTGCACTGTTTGGTTTTCTGTTCCTGTGTTAGTTTGCTGAGGATGATGGTTTGTTTCCAGCTTCATCCTTGTCCCTTTAAAGGACATGAGCTCATTCTTTCTTATGGCTGCATAATATTCCATGGTGTCTATATTCTTTCTTATGGTTGCATAGTATTCCATGCTGTCTATATTCTTTTTTATGGCTGCGTGGTATTCCATGGTGTATACGTGCCACATTTTCTTTATCCAGTCTATAATTAATGGGCATTTGGGTCGGTTCCACGTCTTTGCTATTGTATATTTACTGCAATAAACATACGTGTGCACGTGACTTTACAGAAGGGTGATTTATGATCCTTTGGGTATACACCCAGTAATGGCATTGTTGGCTCCGATGGTATTTCTGGTTCTAGATCCCTGGGGAATCGCCACACCGTCTTCCACAATGGTTGAACTAATTTACACTCCCATCGACAGTGTAAATATTGCTTATCTTTGACTTACTGATGTGCAGGAGATACGCTGTTGTCAGCACGCTGTGTTTTACCCCGCTATGTTTTATAACTGGTAAGAGCTGAAAGTCATTCAACAGAAAACAGCTGAGTACCTACTGTGTGCCAGGCTTGTTCTAAGCATGAGAGATTCAGGAAAGAGATGAGGCTGCCGCCCTGGCGGACTTCCTCCTCCAGAGGGAGAGACAGACAGTAAATAAGAACATAAACAGAAACCTAATTTCAGACACTGACAAGTAACAGAAAGACAACGGGGCGGGTAAGATCACGGCTGCGACTGGGAAGCTGGGACGGCGGCGTGGATTCTAGAGACGGGCATCCGGGAGGAATGACATTTGGGCACAGACCTCAGCAAGGAAACGGAAGGAGCCACGGGCACGCTGCGGGAGACCACCTGAGGCCCAGGAACCCGTGTGGAGGCCGGGGGCTGACTGCAAAGGCCACAGTAGACAGAGCCAGACAGAACCAGGGGCAGCGACTGTGATGAGGTCAGAGATCATCTTAAGATTTGTGAACCAGATCATCAAGGCCCCGTGGACGATGGCAAAAATAACAGGTCACAGGGAGTGAGGTGGCCTGATTTACAGTTTAAAAGGCCATTTGGGGCTGGGTGCTGTGGCTCACGCTAGTAATCCCAGCACTTTGGGAGGCTGAGGTGGGCAGGTTATTTGAGGTCCGGAGTTCGAGACCAGCCTGGTCAACATGGTGAAACCCCATCTCTACTAAAAATATAAAATTAGCCAGGCGTGGTGGCTCACACCTGTAATCCCAGCTACTCAGGAGCTGAGGCAGGAGAATCACTTGAACCCTGGAGGCAGAGGTTGCTGTGAGCCGAGATCGCGCCATTGCACTCCAGCCTGGGCAACAAGAGCGAAACTCTGTCTCAAAAAAACAAAAAACACAAAGATGCTCTAACCTATGCTGATTGGGTTAATCCAGAAAAGAAACCTGAGAGAGAAACAGGAAAAAGGGTGAGACCTAAATCACAAACGGAAAAGGGCCAGGTTATATAAACAGCCGACTTTTCAACGTAGTTGCCCCTTGGCTGGGTGCAGTGGCTCACACCTGTAATCCCAGCACTTAGGGAGGCAGAGGGGGGTGGATCACCTGAGCTGAGGACTTCAAGACCAGCCTGGGCAACACAGTGAGACCCAGTTCTCCATTAAAAAAATCTCCACAGGTCTACAGTATGCAAGAGGATGTACATAGGTGATATGCAAAAACTATGCCATTTTATATCAGGGACTTGAGTATCAGTGTTGGGGGGAGGGTCCTGGAACCAGTCCTCCACAGATACTGAGGGACGACTTTATTAATTAATTATTATTGAGATGGAGTCTCGCTGTGTCACGCAGGCTGGAGCGCACTGGCACGATCTCGGCTCACTGCAACCTCCGCCTTCCAGGTTCAAGCAATTCTCATGCTTCAGCCTCCTGAGTAGCTGGGATTACAGGCATGTGCCACCATGTCTGGCTAACTTTTGTATTTTTATTAGAGAACAGGTTTCACCCTGTTGGCCAGGCTGGTCTCAACTCCTGACCTCACGCGATTCACCCGCCTCGGCCTCCCAAACTGCTGACCCACTGCGCCTGGCCTTCCATAACTTTTTGACCAAGATTTTATCAGGAATGGATGGCTACTGATTATTCTTAGAACCTGTTATTTTTCATGAGTGTCCAGTCTAAGATTAAACTATCGTTGCCTTCTTAGAAGACATCGTCCTTACGTGTATTATTAAGGGATCACTAGGATCTTATGTTCCGTGCGGCTTGGGGCTCCCACAAGCAAATGCCACCTTGTAGCAGGAATCTCTCTGTGGGTAGCTGGACTGATGCCTGAAGTAAATTTCAGCCTGTGACCCTCAAATGTAAAGCTAGCAGATGAAACATGATTAGAAGACTGGTTTGCATTTAGGCACCTCTGTTACCCTTCAAATGTAAGCATGTGCTTTGCTCTCAGCCAGGAATTTTTTTTTTGAGATGGAGTCTCGCTCTGTTGCCCAGGCTGGAGTGCAGTGGCGCAATCTCGGCTCACTGCAAGCTCCGCCTCCAGGGTTCACACCATTCTCCTGCCTCAGGCTCCCAAGTAGCTGGGACTACAGGCGCCCACCACCGCACCCAGCTACTTTTTTGTATTTTTTGTATTTTTTTTTTTTAGTAGAGACGGGGTTTCTCCGTGTTAGCCAAGATGGTCACAATCTCCTGACCTCGTGATCCGCCCACCTCGGCCTTCCAAAGTGCTGGGATTACAGGCCTGAGCCACCGCGCCCGGCCTCAGCCAGGAATTTTTAAGGAAATGGTGGTGGGGTTTTGGCACCTGAACAGCCTGGACCCTCTAAATGCTCAGTGGAAATGATGCCATCTCCCAAACCCTGCCAGCTAAGGAAGAACCAGTTTCTTCTGAAACCCTTAAGTGAGCCGAAGAGTTGTAACACCTCTCCCGGCCGACCCGGTCTCCACAGATGTCTTTTCTCTCGGAATTCTCTCTGGATGGTAAGAAACCGTAACCCGCATTCCCTCCCTCCCTAAGGATCCCCGTTCCTTTCTCACTGCAGCTCAGGAGCACAGGGGTCTCGGCTCGTGTTGGATCCTCTCATTGTTGGATCTTTGTTTCCACGAAAAGACCCACACTGGGTTAGTGGGAAAAAAATTTTTTTTTTCTAGACTCACATCTGACACCAAAAAGTTATTTCTTTTCCTTTGTTTTTTTTTTTTGAGACGGAGTCTCCCTCTGTGGCCCAGGCTGGAGTGCAGTGGCGCGATCTCGGCTCACTGCAAGCTCCGCCTCCTGGGTTCACGCCATTCTCCTGCCTCAGCTTCCGGAGTAGCTGGGACTACAGGCGCCCGCCACCTCGCCCAGCTAGTTTTTTGTATTTTTAGTAGTGATGGGATTTCACCATGTTCGCCAGGATGGTCTGAATCTCCTGACCTTGTGATCCAGCTGTCTCGGCCCCCCAAAGTGCTGGGATTACAGACGTGAGCCACCGCGCCCGGCCGAAAAGTTATTTCTTTTACAGACTAAGCCATCATGGTCTAATTCTGTGGTGGTGATTTATTTAGGAACCCATGTCATTCATCAGTGAGCTGCATCTGTGGATGCTTCAGGCCACCCAAAGCACTAAGGTTACTCGGCTCTGAAACAGTGCGGTCAGCACGGCAGTCATCGTTCGGAAAACATGCGGATCAGAACGCGACCCTTCTGTCAGAGGCGTCGTCTAGGAGTGATTTATGGATTCTCTGACACGGCCCAGAAACCAAAAAAAGCTTCAGCTGAAAGAAATGATCACCAAGAGGCAGCTCTGCACCCTTTCAAGTGTGAGGCTCGGCTCAAGGCCACCAAAGGTTTTCAAACAGGCCTCTGAAAACACTGGTTTCATAGTCATTTCTGGGTCACAGGTAGTTTTGAGGACAAAAGCTACAGATCTTTCAGCAGAGAAAAATGCACAGCCACCAAAAAGTCAGTGTGTAATTTCAGGCTCCACGAATCCCCCTGAAGCCTGTGACTGGAACCTGCCTGATCACAGGAGGTCTACAGACCCCAATAGAGACCTCCCTGTCTTAAGAGTTCATGTCAGTGCACGTCTTGACCTTGATTCAACTGAGAGAGATATAATCCTGCTCCATCCGTATCCTGCTGCAAACATTTCCTCCAATGCAGTCAGCATCTGCCGAAAACCTAAGATGACGTAACAGTGAAGAGTGGGGGATTAAAAACAAAAAAAAATTTCACTCTCCCACTACCACTGTGTTCCTAAACTCGGGCAGAGCTCACACCTTCAGGATGGTGAACATCAGAGCCACCCAGGACTGAGAGAGCACACTGTCCTTTCTAAAAAAGCATTTCCCAGGGCCGGGCACAGTGGCTCACGCCTGGAATCCCAGCACTTTGGCAGGCCGAGGCGGGCGGATCCCCTGAGGTCAGGAGCTCGGGACCAGCCTGGCCAACATGGTGAAACCCTGTTTCCATTAAAAATACAACAATTAGCCACGCGTGGTGGCGGGCGTCATGTCATAATCCCAGCTACTCCGGAGGCTGAGGCAGGAGAATCGCTTGAACCCAGGAGGCGGAGGTTCCAGTGAGCCGACAGCCTGGGCGACAGAGTGAGACTCTGTCTCAAAATACAAAATTAAAAAATAAAAAAGCATTTCCCAGGGCCGGGACTGGTAGCTGACGCCTGTAATCCCAGCACTTTGGGAGGCCAAGGCAGGCGGATCACTTGAGGTCAGGAATTCAAGACCAGCCTGACCAACACGGTAAAACCCGTCTCTACTAAAAATACAAAACTTAGCCGGGCGTGGTGGTGGCGAGCGCCTGTAATCCCAGCTACTCTACTTGGGAGTCTGAGGCAGGAGAATTGCTTGAACCCGGGAGGTTCCAGTGAGCAGAGATAACGCCACTGCACTCCAGCCTGGGTGACAGAC
>NC_045449.1:604246-657490 GCF_002776525.5 Piliocolobus tephrosceles
CCATCCTTGGCCCTGACGCCTGCTTAGATGTCAGTGCGTGACAGTCTCAGACTCTGAGCGGGTCATGCCCCTTCTCCAAGCCCAGTAACGCTCATCTCATAGGATGACTCCAAGGCTCACATGAAGTGGGGTCTGCGGGGGGCTCTAACCTCTAAAGCGCTGCACGCAGGGACGCATGGGATATTTGGGTTCAATCTATTCTTATTTTTCCCCCTGTGTCTCCTGAGTATCCACTTTGAAAATCACTTTCCTGGCCAGGCACGGTGGCTCAAGCCTGTAATTCCAGCCCTTTGGGAGGTCAAGGCGGGCGGATCATGAAGTCAGGAGATAGAGACCATCCTGGCCAACACGGTGAAACTCCATCTCTACTTAAAAAACAAAACAAAACAAAACAAAAAAAGGTAGCTGGGTGCCTGTAGTCCCAGCTACTCGGGAGGCTGAGGCAGGAGAATGGCATGAACCCGGGAGGCGGAGCTTGCAGTGAGCCGAGATCGCGCCGCTGTGCTCCAGCCTGGGCGACAGAGCGAGACTCCGTCTTAAAAAAAAAAAAAAAGAAAAAGAAAAAAGAAAATCATTTTCCTGTCAACTTCATTTTAAAGTTAATCCATCAGCTGTATATCTAGTTAGCAGGCTGTGTCGGAAACTACTTGGAGAAAGGAGGTTTTCCTTTCCATGGCACGTGGTGTTCTTGCCATAAGCACCTGCTGCAAAACAGACAAGTTTTCTGGCCTGTTTCTATATGATCTGTTTGCCTCCTCACCTCTGTTTTCCCAGATTTTAAAGGGGCCTCTGAATTTTTTTTTAACAGACTCTGTGGATTTTGCTTTTGGTCTCTAAGAGAACTCTGACACCACATCTGATTCCGAAAGGAATTTCTACTTCATTTCACCTCCGGGCTTGGAAGGCCGAAGTGTGAAATACAGCAGAGCCTAGTATGAAAGACTGTGGAAGGGAAAAGGGGCTGAGTCGGGCAGGTCCCAGCAGCCTTTGAATCAGGAGGCAGGAGTGAAGGCAAGAGCTCACATTCCACTGGACATGGGAGAAAAAAAGGCCAGTGGGGACTTATGCCCTTCAAAAGGGTTGTGCTGGGTCAGGCGCAGTGGCTCACGCCTGTAATCCCAGCACTTTAGGGGGCCGAGGCGCGTAGATCGCTTGAGCCCAGGAGTTCAAGGCCAGCCTGGGCAACACAGCGAAACCCTGTCACTCCACAAAAAAATACAAAAATTAGCTGGGCGTGGTGGCCACTCCTGTAGCTCCAGCTACTTGAGAGGCTGAGGTAAGAGGATGCCTTGAGCACAGGAGGTTGAGGCTACAGTGAGCTGTGATCACGTCACTGCTCCCCAGGATGAGTGATGGGGCGAGATCCTGTCTCAAAAGGGCTGCGCCGTCCGGCATTGCAGCAGCTGGGAAAGAACAGATGACTTTACACCCAGTGTTTGTTCTGTCTAGAGATCATCCTGGCAACGTATCCACCCAGGGTGCATTTTGTTAGTCTTGCTCTGTCGCCCAGGCTGGAGTGCAGTGGGACGATCTCGGCTCACGGCAACCTCCACCTCCCGGGTTCAAACGATTCTCCTGCCCCAGCCTCCTGAGTAGCTGGGATTACAGGCACCCACCACCATGTCCGGCTAATTTTTGTATATTTTAGTAGAGACTCGAACCTCCTGACCTTGTGATCCACCCGCCTCGGCCTCCCAAAATGCTGGCATTACAGGCATTACAGGTGCCCGCCATCGCACACGGCCTAATTTTGTATTTTTAGTAGAGATGGGGTTTCACCATATTGGCCAGGCTGGTCTTGAACCTCCTGACCTCAAGTGATCTGCCTGCCTTGGCCTCCCAAAGTGCTGGGATTACAGGTGTGAGCCACCACGCCCGGCTGATTTTTGTACTTTTAGTAGAGACAGGGTTTCACCATGTTGGCCAGGCTGGTCTTCAACTCTTGACCTCAGCCTCCCAAAGATCTGGGATGACAGGCGTGAGCACCGCACCTGGCCCCGGGGTGCATTCTGATGGTCCCTGCTGAATGGTCTTCTACCACAGCCACCCAAAGGCCACACAACGCCAGTAGAAAACGTCACAACAGGCCGGGCGCGGTGGCTCAAGCCTGTAATTCCAGCACTTTGGGAGGCCAAGGCGGGCAGATCACGAGGTCAGGACATCGAGACCATCCTGGCTAACACGGTGAAACCCCATCTCTACTAAAAAATACAAAAAAAACTAGCCAGGCAAGGTGGCAGGTGCCTGTAGTCCCAGCTACTCAGGAGGCTGAGGCAGGAGAATGGCGTAAACCCGGGAGGCGGAGCTTGCAGTGAGCCGAGATCGTGCCACTGCACTCCACCCTGGGCGACAGAGCGAGACTCCGTCTCAAAAAAAAAAAGAAGAAGAAAAAAGAAAACGTCACAACAAACCCCCAACGCCTACGACTCTACTATTTATGATGAGTTCATCAAATTCAGAAGCCAGGCCACAAAGAACAAAGAAAAAAAAGAAAGAGGAGACAACATTAGCTCAACTTGGCAAAAATGGAAACGGATGACAAAGTGTGTTATCCAGTTACTTGAAAGTTCCCGCTGCTCCGCCTGGCAGTGGGTTCTGATGAAAAACTCCAAGGCTGTGGTTGGAACTATCCCAGGAATGCAGAGGCCAGAAACGCTTTTACAGTGACCCACAGAGCAATGAAGCACATATCAAAAGGGAACCGGGAAACGGTAAAAATGCCAACGAGAAAGCCCAGCAAGTCTGAAACACCAGTGGGATTCGTCAGCACCCACAGAGGCCGCAGGGAAGGGCAGCCTCGTGATTTCCGAGAAGTCCTGGTTCCTGAGAGCAGCGCGGAATCTGCCTCCGCGTGCTAAGGACTGGGTCTTGCTCTTGACTGGCGTCTCAGCTTTTCTTTCCAACAGCTGCTGCAAATCTGTGGGATCGAGGTAAAGCCAATGCAGATGTAGGCTCCATCAGCAAACTCCTTGGCCAGGTCAGCCAACCCTTCTCGGCAGACGTCACCCCTGCCCTCCAGCCAAATGCCGACCACAATCAAAACCACCCTTTCTGTGGAGCTGCATTTGAAAACAGAGTCTGAAGTGTGCTCCCACCCTTTCTAACCCCAAACGACCAAAGACCGGGATATATGCTGAGAGCAGGAATCCCCCTTATCCCAGCCTCATATGCCACACCAGGACAAACACTAGCGGTTACTTAGCGCAGGCTCTGGCTCCAGAGCCCGGGTCTTCCGTCTGTTCCAGCCACTTATCAGTGGGTAACCCTGGTCAGGAATCTCACCTTCTCTCGGTTTCCTCAGTTGCAAAATGCAGATAACAGAACCTACCCCTCACTGAACTGTTGTGAACATGAGTTACAGAGAGTGCTTAGCCTGGCCAAGATTAGGTATGAAAGAAGTGTTCATTGCTTTATGCGAAGGAACTGACACAGAGAACGGGTCTCATTCTGGTGCCCAGGCTGGAGTGCAGTGGCACAATCATGGCTCACTACGGCCTCCACCTCCCGGGCTCAAGCGATCCTCCCACCTCAGCCTCCCAGACTGCTGGGATTACAAGCGTGAGCCACTACACCTAGCTTAGCTGCTATTGTTATTATTTTCCTGAGACAGAGTCTTGCTCTGTAGCCCAGGCTGGAGTGAGGCGGCACAATCATGGCTCACTGCAGCCTCCACCTCCCGGGCTCACATGATCCTCCCACCTCAGCCTCCAAGTAGCTGGGACTATGGTTGCGCACCACCATGCCTCACTAATTTTTTGATGTTTTGTTGCAACAGGGTCTCGCTATGTGTCCCAGGCTGGTCTCAAAATCCTGAGCTCAAGCATTCCTCCCATCTCAGCCTCCCAAAGTGCTGGGGTTACAGGTGGAAACCACCTCACTCAGCCCCCACGCCATCTTCTAAATGCTCTGGCAGGACCTTGTCCTCATCCCCGGAGTTAAGGCCCAATCTTGGATCCTCTTGCTCCCGAGGCATGATTCCCAGTGTGTGATCTGGCCCATGACTGCAATTCTCGGAGCCGAGTATACCTGCTGGCCAAGAGCAGTGCTTGGGCACATTACGTGTTCAATAAATGATAGAGGAACAACAAACGAGCAGAAGGAAGGGAGAGAGGAACCACCGTCCTAGGGCCACCAGACCGGATGCCCTCTAAGCAGTCAGGCTCAGCTACTTAAATGGCTTTTTCATGACCAAGGCTCCCCCTCATTCCTGGGATGCCCAGAATGCTCCTGAAATGGCAGAGAAATAATTCGAATCCAGTGCTGGTGGGATGAGAGCTTCTCTCGCTTTGCCCGATGGTGCCTGAGATCCTGCACCCTCCCCACCTCCTCATCCCACCTTCGCCTGGAGCTGAGGCAGAGAACAGACCAGCCCGTGCCACTGAGGGAAAGGGGCGGGGGGTCCAGGCCAGGCTGATGCGAACCGTCACCAACCTGTGAGAATTCCAAACCCTCCTGGTGGATGTGCCATTTTGATGCTACATGTTTTCAGCTGGTTCGCAGAGAGGACCCACATATACCCCACGGGTCGCAAGAGCGTGAGGTTCACAAAATAACGTATCCAGTCTGCTTCCTGCAGACAAAGCCACCAAGCACGGTATTTGCCGCACACCTTCTTTCTGGACCTTCTCTGCCAAGCCAGGCTGTATTAAAATAAAAAGACCGGGTAGAAGGGGATTTAAAATTTATTCATTTATCTAAATCTCAGAACAGTGAATTTTCTTTCTTTCTTTTTTTTTTTTTTGAGACAGATTCTCACTCTATCACCCAGGCTGGAGTGCAATGGCGCCATCTCAGCTCACTGCAACCTCTGCCTCTCGGGTTCAAGTGATTCTCCTGCCTCAGTCTCCCGAGCAGCTGGGATTACAGGCACCCGCCACCACACCCAACTAATTTTTGTATTTTCAGAAGAGATGGGGTTTCACCATGTTGGCCAGGTTGGTCTCGAACTCCTGACCTCAGGTGATCCACCCAACTCGGCCTCCCCAAGTGCTGGGATTACAGGCAGGAACCACCGTGCCTGGCCATATCAGTGAGTTTTCTAACCAATTTACAGATGACCTAGCTGGGTTTTGCAACCCAACAGAGCTGAATCAGCTGTGACTTACAACCCTCTAATCGAAGTGCCTCAGGGAAATGAAGGTGGTGAGAAGCTCAGCCTGCTTTCAAAAACATTCCAGTTTAGAAGTGGAAAACTGTGAAAATGGTAAACACTATGTTACATATATTTGGACACAATATAAAAATAAGAACCTACAACTACACATGGCAGATCAGGCCAACTGCCAGGAGAAATGAGCAAAAAAAGGTCCAGGAGGAAGACTGGCTGCATGCGAGTTTACTAGAGCTGCCGGGAGGGCCCTGGCCGCTCCAAGAACTGACCATTCAGCATTGAGTTTGGTCCTCACTGGTCAGTGAAATCTTCAGTCCATACCTATGTTTGCTGGAGGCCACATGGGATAGAACAAATGGTGGAGAATGTGGTTCTGCAGCCGGACTGCCTGGGTTCAAATCCCCGCTCTGCTGTGACCCACGGGGGAACTCCGGCATGCCACACCACCTCTCAGAGTGCCAGTCTCCTGCTGAGTGAAACGAGGACATTAACAACACTGCTTCGTCCTGGTGCCGTGAGAACTAACTGGATTAAAGCACGTGCAGCGCGGATAACACTGCTTGGTTCATAGTGAGTGTCAGGCCGGGCGTGGGGGCTCATGCCTGGAATCCCAGAACTTTGGGAGGCCGAGGAGGGTGGATCACCTGAGGTCAGTTCAAGACCAGCCTGGCCAACATGGTGAAACCCCATTTCTACTAACAATACAAAAATGAGCCGGGCGTGGTGGCAAGCACCTATAATCCCAGCTGCTTGGGGGCTGAGGCATGAGAATTGCTTGAACCAGGGAAGCAGAGGTTGCAATGAGCCGAGATCACGCCACTGCACCCGAGCCTGGGCAATAAGAGTGAAACTCTGTCTCAAAAACTAAAAATACAATAAAATAAAACACAGGAAGTGTTCAAATACATGCTAGAAATAATGAGGAGGAGGTGTCTGAAAAGAATGCTGCCAGCTGGACACAGTGGCTTACGCCTGTAACTTCTGCAGTTTGGGAGGCCAAGGTGGGTGGGTCACTTAAGCTCAGGAGTTCGAGACCGCTGGGCAACACAGTGAAACCCCATCTCTAAAAAATATTAGCCTGGCATGGTGGCACACATCTGTAGTCCCAGCTACTCGGGAGGCTGAGGGAGGAGGTTCACCTGAACCTGGTGTGGTCAAGGCTGCAGTGAACCATGATGGTGCCACCACACTCCAGCCTGGAGACACAGAGACCTTGTTTTAAATAAAAAAAAAAAAAAAAAAAAAGGCTGGGCATGGTGGCTCACGCCTATAATCCCACCTCTTTGGGAGGCCAAGGCTGGCGGATCACCTGAGGTCAGGAGTTTGAGACCAGCCCGGCCAACATGGTGAAACCCTGTCTCTACTAAAAATATAACAATTAGCAGGGCAAGGAGGCGGGTGCCTGGAATCCCAGCTACTCGGGAGGCTGAGGCAGGAGAATCACTTGAACCCAGGAGGCAGAGGTTGCAGTGAGCTGAGATCACGCCATTGGACTCCAGGCTGGGCTATAGAGCGAGACTCCGTCTCAAAATAAAAAGAAAAAAGAGACAGAGAGAATACTACCATTTCTACTGGACCATAAATGGAAAAGTATGATGTCCCCTGTAACCGCCATTTAGCATCCATGCCAGCAGCAGGCTCCCATTCTGGTGGAGGGAGAATGGGCAAGTGACTTATTGGGCCTCCTATCAATTTGGGATACCTCCAGATACAGGGACCAGGGCACAACCGTTCACAGGAAACGCCAGTTACTCTCTGCCTGGTGTGTAGACTTCTCAAGTCTTAAAAGCCTCACTTCACTGGCAAGATATTCTTTTATGACAGAAATCATTTTGCTGCCAGTGTGACAGGCAGAGGATCCCATCGCCTGCGTCCTCCTTTTCTCTCTTTATCTAAGAGATGCGTATCCATGGCAAGCCTGCTTCCATCTTAACCTGTTGCTCCAAAGTCCTGTCAAATACACAGACGACTCCCAGGATAAAGGACGGCACACCAGGCTTCTCTTAGGGTGAATACA
The DNA here is from genome assembly GCF_002776525.5 of Piliocolobus tephrosceles. Classification (NCBI taxonomy): domain Eukaryota; kingdom Metazoa; phylum Chordata; class Mammalia; order Primates; family Cercopithecidae; genus Piliocolobus; species Piliocolobus tephrosceles. Next base: position 611,374 of record NC_045449.1, read on the forward strand.
AAACAGCCACTGCCCCGCAACAAGGCTTTCTCCAAGGGCACTGCTGTGTTCTGGCAGCCTCTACTCCTCCATGGCACGGCGGCGAGAGGCACAGTGTGGGGGGAGAGCACGGGCACAGGAGCAGATGGCTTGGGTTTGAATCCCGGCTCTGCCACTTTGGGCAAATGACTTAGTCTCCCCACAGCTCACTCTCTTCAGCTGCAAAATGGTCTGGGGGGCAACTCCCTGCTAGTTACTGTGTGGATAGATGGTATGTGCGAAGGGCGTGGAAACATCCCTGGCCCACAGCATTCACACGTGAATACTTCTCACATGTGCCCTTCCAGATGCCATTTCAGAAAGTCCATGCCAGGGCAACGAGCCCCACGTGCGGCCCTCACACTGCAGGAGCATCAAAGAGGCAGCACTGGACTAGACGGTTATGATATCACCCTGGCGCCGCAAACCCTGCCAGGGCCGGGACCCAGAGCAGCCCAAGTACACACAGCACATCTCACACGGGCGAGCAGGTCCACCCTGACACAGGAAAGGAAAAGCCCACGAGTGTCCATGTCTCAGCAGCGGCTCTGAGGGGGGCAAAGACAAACTGGATAAAAGCAGCAATCCCTCTGATTAAATGTGTTCTACATCCTTCCAATTACACCTGCTCTAGGCCACGCACAGCGGCTCACGTCTGTAATCCCAGCACTCCAGGGGCCCGAGGCGGGTGGATCACCTGAGGTCAGGAGTTCGAGGCCAGCCTGGCCAATGTGGTGAAACCCCGTCTCTACCAAAAAGGTGAAAATGAGCCAGGCGTGACGGCACACACTTGCAATCCCAGCTACTCAGGAGGCTGTGGCAGAAGAATGGCTTAAACCTGGGAGGCAGAGGTTGCGGTGAGCCGAGACCCGCCATTGCACTCCAGCCTGGGCAACAGAGTGAGGCTCCCTCTCAAATACAAAACAAAAAACCTGCTCGACATCCTTCCAGTTAAACCCACCACTTCATCAAGGAGAGAAAGACATTTTTCCAGGCTAGCACTGGTCTTTTTCAAAATGGGAGATGGCAGAATTTTATACAGAAACAGTCGCTAGTTCCAACCAGAAAGCCCAGAGACACAGGGGAGCCGCTGGTGTCCATGCAGGTGGAGCATGAGAGGCTAAGAAATGGAAACACAGTGCTGCGCGTGGCCGGGAACCAGGTCCGGCTGTGGGCTGCAGTTCCGTGGTCCGTTGGGGGGCAGGGGGGTGGCGGGAGGAGGTCACGTGGGTTACTGGGGAGGATGAAGGATGAACACGGGAAACAAGCCGCGTTTCACATGCAACCCACCTTCGAAGACGCCAACCAGAGGCACCTACGGCACATCCCAAGTTGCAGGGGTGGGGAAGGGGGCCCATCTCCTCCTCCTTTCCAGGAGTCACTACTCCCCAGACAACTTGGCCACTAAACTTCCATTCAGAAAGCTGCACTTTCAGGCAGGGTGCAGTGGCTCATGCCGGTAATCCAGCACTTTGGGAGGCCAAGGAGGGTGGATCATTTGAGGTCAGGAGTTCGAGACCAGCCTAACAAACACAGAGAAACCCCGTCTCTACTAAACATACAAAAATTAGCCAAGCGTGGTTATGCGCACCTGTAATCCCAGATATCTGGGAGGCTGGGGAAGGAAAACTGCTTGAACCTGGGAGGCGGAGGTTGCAGTGAGCCGAGATCGCGCCACTGCACTCCAGCCTGGTCAACAAGAGCAAAACTCCGTCTCAAAAAAAAAAAAAAAAAAGGAGAGAAAGAAAGCTGCACCTTCAGACTGAATTCAATGAACAACAACAAATGAGTGAGGTAAAAATAACAGCCACAAACGAAGAGACAAACACATCGATGTTTACTTCCCACCCTTTCAAACGTGCCCAAAGCAAAATATTTAATTACGAGAGTCGGCTGCCGGCATGGGGAGTCCAGCTCCCAGACACGGGGATCGCGATCTCATTTGTAACACCAATTAAGGAGGTTCATTTACTGTGCCGTTCGACTTCCTGCCCTCTTGGCTCCGCGAGCCAGGAGATGAGCAGTTAGCTGGGAGCACAAACGGCATATGGCTGCCAGGCTTTCTGGCCAGCACCACCGACGAGGGAAGGCTGTTTCCCCACGCTGCGGCTCCCGCAAGCTGACAGAAGGGATTTCCTGAAGCCCCATCTGGTATAAAAGCCTCCACTGGGCAGAGTGGTTTGGAACAGCAAGCGGGTGGCTGGTAATAGCAGGCGAGGGCCATATGCTCTCAGGAGAGGAGATCTTAGGAAGCGGCTGGGAGTTTGCACAGGAGGGGGACGAGGAGCCAGCGTGGTATGGAGTCAGGGTGACCCCTGTCCCAGCGGCAGTCACTTCTAGTGGGGGATAGGGTTTCTTGGGCCTTGTGGATCTCTCTGCTGACACTACCAGGAAAGAGCTCAGATGTGCCACGCTCACAAAAGTGTTATTATTCCCTATCGCTTTGGGAATCTGCTGCAAAAACACCCCTGTCCAGGCCGTCGTGCGTCCCGTCCTGCCTCTCCTTAGCTGGAAGGTGGGAGACGTCACCAGTTCACCCCAACCCCAGCCCACCCACTCCTGTGGCGCACACAAGCAATCATGTGTGAAGGCCAATGAAAGGACTTTGCAATAAATACAAAAATATGGTAGGTTTCTACATACAAGGCTTCTTTTTTCTTTTTTCTTTTTTTTTTTTTTTTTTTTGAGATGGAGTCGTCTTCTGTCACCCGGGCTGGAGTGCAGTGGTGCGATCTTGGCTCACTACAACCTCCGACTCCCGGGTTCAAGAGATTCTCCTGCCTCAGCCTCCTGAGGAGCTGGGATTACAGGCACCCGCCACCACGCACGGCTAATTTTGGTATTTTTAGTAGAGATGGGGTTTCACCATGTTGCCCAGGCTGGTCTCAAACTCTTGACATTGTGATCCACCTGCCTCGGGCTCCGAAAGTGCTGGGATTACAGGCGTGAGCCACCGCGCCTGGCCTGGTTTTTCAAATTAAAAAATCCATGCCAAGATGCCGTCTTTTAAATTAAAACAAAAACCCATGCCAAGACGCCTGAAAACAGACCTACCCCCAGGAGACAGGGTCAGTGCAGGTGCCCGAGGATAGGACACCAGGGCTCACCCCAGGACCCCAGAGCTCCAGGCTCTGATTTTCTAGTAATTTCCAACATAGCACTTGACTGACATGTCCAGGATGGACTCACTGCACGTGAGAGAACTCCTAGGACCGACTGTTACGGTGAGAAGCTCCAGTGAGAAAGGTCGATTCCATAAACTGTGGGAACACGGGAGGTGATCCACCAAATTGAGAGAGAGAGAGAATTCCACCGTTCTAGAATCCTACCGTCACCACCCTTACGGACTCAACATCTGAGAGAGAATTCCCCCCTTCTAGAATCCCATCGTCATCCTTACGGGCTCAACATCTGAGAGAGAATTCCCCCCTTCCAGAATCCCACCGTCATCACCCTTAGGGACTCAACATCTGAGAGAGAATTCCCCCCTTCCAGAATCCCACCGTCATCACCCTTACGGACTCAACATCTGAGAGAGAATTCCCCCCTTCCAGAATCCCACCGTCATCATCCTTAGGGACTCAGCATCTGAGAGAGAATTCCCCCCTTCCAGAACCCCACCGTCATCATCCTTAGGGACTCAGCATCCAAACACCGTCTCACCTCTCCCTCATCAGACGAGGCCCTGCAGGGCCTCCATCTTAGGCCATGTTGTACCTTCAGGGCCTCACACGTGGCAGATACTCAGTAACTGGGGATGCTGATGACACTCAGCACTCAGGCCAATCAGCTGGATGCCGACACGTGCTACCAGCTCCTCACATGTGACCTGGAGACACAGCATGAGCCACAGGCAGGCCGATATTCCATTTTCACACATTCGTCATGGCTCCTCAGCAGAAAAGAAACCAGGAAAATAGGCTAGGTGTGGCGTCTCACACCTGTCATCCCAGCACTTTGGGAGGCCGAGGAGGGTGGATCACCTGAGGTCAGGAGTTCGAGACCAGCCTGGTTAACATGGCAAAACCCCATCTCTAATAAAAATACAAAAATTAGCCGGTTATGGTGGCGCATGCCTGTAGTCCCAGCTACTTGGGAGGCTGAAGCAGGAGAATGGCTTGGAGGCAGGAGAATCGCTTGAAACTGGGAGACAGAGGTTGCAGTGAGCCAAGATCACACCACTGCACTCCAGCCTGGGCGACAGAGCGAGACTCCGTCTCAAAAATAAATAAATAAATATAGTTTTAAAAATTAGGCGTTAGGAATAATGCTCAAAATTTCAAGGAAATTGCCAGGCACAGTGGCTTATGCCTGCAATCCCAGCACTTTGGGAGGCCGAGGCAGATGGATCACAAGGTCAGGAGTTCAAGACCAGCCTGGCCAAGACAGTGAAACTGCGTCTCTACTAAAATTACTAAAATTAGCCAGGTGTGGTGGCAGGCACCTATAATCCCAGCTACTTGGGAGGCTGAGGTAGGGAATTGCTGAACCTGGGAGGCAGAGGTTGCAGTGAGCCAAGATCGCACCTCTGCCTGGCGACAGAGGGAGAGACTCTGTCTCAAAACAATAAAAATAAAAAATAAGGAAATTGAACACACGAACAAAGGATTTTTAGCAAAGCAATTGTATTTCTGCACAGAGGGGTGCCTCCCTGGCCAGTCGCTGCGAGTGCACCTGAACACAGGCACACGAGAGCCTTTATGGTTGATGCAAGTCCTGCCTCTGTGCCCTGGTTTTACTGGCCAGCGTCGGGTCGTATAATGTAAACTAATCCCAGTTGGCTAAACATGTGACTCTTTTTAGATAGGGTGGGCACATAAAACAAAGTGGAGGGAAAGGGGAAGGGGTGTCTGTAATGAGCCAGAAAGTCTTTTTTAAAAATAAGGAAAGGAATGTGAGCTGGTATTAATAGCACCCGGTACTGTGGCGTGCCTGGGTGTTTAACAAAGGCGAGAAGGGAAAAGGAGAAAAATGGGGGGCGGGGGGAGGAGGTACTGTGAATTAAAGAATAAAAGATTGATCCGATTATTTGAAGAGAAACCTCATCATATCCCACATGGGCAAATAGTCTCGAAACTTTCCGCGGCTTCTGGTAGACGAGGAATGTGACTGCACAGCGCCTACCACCCAAAATGCGGTTATAAATTACAAGTCAGCAGGGTGAGCTTTTCCACGTCCGCTCTGCACAATGAACAGAAGAGCAGGAAGTGTGGTTGGTGAGAACCATGGAGATGTTTATCATTTCGGCACCGTCCGTACCTGTCCCCCAGCAGAGCCATTGGCACTCGGCATAGCTCCCTTCTCAATTTCCTGTTTGTTAATTTCACCACAGCTTTATTTTTCCCTTCTCGGTTGCATGGAAACCTCTGTTTCTTGGCAGAACTTTCTGAGTGCCCAGTTATAAACCCCTTGTTGACCACGTTCCTGCTTCGGGAAGTCCCCACTGAGCCCCGGCCAAATGACAAGGAGAGGAAACATTTACAATGATGTGAACAACTCCCAGCCTGGAAACAGAGATCAAAGGGAACAGTCAGAAGGGACGGTTCTGCAAGAGCCTGGCGCGGGAAGGCTCTCTCTAAATTCGCCTGGACTGGTCCACAGCCGTAACATCACCTCACCGGGAATCCAGCAAGCCAGGCACGTCCGCAGCTCGGCAAACAGCCTCAGCCCCACTGCCGCAGACCCGCCGCGTCCACAGCAAAAGGAATCGTGTCCAACACTAAGAAACTGTGACCACCGGGTACCAAGATGCCTTTACATAGAAACAGACTGTGGCTCGCATTCATTCCCTCCACCAGCTCCTGAAATGAAAGGGTTCCGTCACACAGGGAAATAAGTAACAGCAGGGAGAGAGTTGGGGGGGAGGCAAATTGTTTGGAAAGTAGAAGACAGGGTGGAAAAGATGAAATTCAAGACAGATGTGTGAGACCCACAGACATATGTCTTTGAATTTATGCATCCAAGTGATTCATGTAGAATAAGAAAACACAGCTACAAGCCCAATACAGAAATAGGAGTAAATACAGAACAAAGTATCACCTTCCCCTCCTCTTCCAGACCACTGTCAATTCCCAGCTCTCTTTCTGCTACATAAAGTTGTTATAAAACCAGCAAGTGAAGGATCGAAGCTGAAACACTATTAATTAAGCAGAGTTTCTCTGTGGTCCCTGTCACCCTCAGGAGGATGTCAACCCCTGACAATTCATTTCCAGTTACTGAACGTTGATTTCCTTTTTTTTTTTTTTTTTTTGAGATGGAATCCTGCCGTGTCGCCCAGGCTGGATTGCAATGGCATAATCTCCACTCACTGCAACCTCTGCCTCCCGACTTCACGCAGTTCTCCTACCTCAGCCTCCTAAGTATCTGGGATCATAGGCACCCATCACCATGCCCAGCTAATTTTTTTGTATTTTTAGTAGAGACAGGGTTTCACTATGTTGGCCAGGCTGGTCTCGAACTCCTGACCTCAGGTGATCTGCCCACCTCAGCCTCCCAAAGTGTTGGGATTAAGGGCATGAGCCACCGCGCCTGGCTGATTTCTTGCCAATAAAAGGTACTGCTGTGGCTCAACACAAGCAGGATTTAAAAAACAGTAGCATTTGCCAGGTTAATGCCTGGCCATTCAGAAAAAATAAACCAGGAAATTTAGATGGGTGTTTCCATCAAAACACAAAAGTCCAAGGCTCTGGCCGGAAAGCCATTTTTACAATGCAGTATTGGTGTGTGTTGTTTTACTTCCAAACAGCGAACTCAAAGGAGCCACCACACGACTGGTTCCAAATGCCTCCTACTGAGAAAAACACAGGCGGCTTGCCTCCCTGGTTACTTTCTCTGTTTGAGGCTTCAGAAGCTAATAAGAAAGTGGAGAGCGGCAGGAATGGCCCTAGATGTTAGACGCAGCAGACAGAGAGGCTGAAGCGTGGTCTGAGGATGATGGCCGGGGGTGGTGGAGAGGACGGAGGTTTTCTGGATAGGCCAAGTGCCCGGTTTCAGCAGGAGGTCGGCTCTATACCACTCATGTGCCTGGTCATTTTTCATCAATAAACATTTATTGAGCATCTCAAACCTACCAGGTATTTGTGCCAGACAGTGTGGGGTCAGATCAAGACAAAGGTCTTCGCCTTTGAGAAAGGAAAGGAGCCTGCCTGGGTATGTAACAGGCTCCGGCTTCCTCTCTAGACCCTCCCCTGGGATGGCAGCCCCCGGCCCGCCCACACCCTTTGTTCCACGGGCTTCTGCCTTGGGCCACAGGTAATCGGGGTGGGTGTACACCCTTGATCTAACACCAATCACGCTCTCTCCTGGGAATTCAGAAACTGGACACAAAGATGGATTTACTAAGATCCGAGCTTCCCAGCTGGGTGCGGTGGCTCACACCTGTAATCCCAGCACTTTGGGAGGCTGAGACAGGTGGGTCACCTGAGGTCAGGAGTTCGAGACCAGCCTGGCCAACATGGTGAAATCCCATCTCTACTAAAAACACACAATTATCTGGGCGTGGTGGTGCATGCCTATAATCCCAGCTACTCAGGAGGCTGAGGCAGGAGAATCCCTTGAACCTGGGAGGCAGAGGATGCAGTGAGCTGGGATCACACCACTGCACTCCAGCCTGGGGGACAGAGTGAGACTCCGTCTCAAAAAAAAAAAAAGATGCGAGCTTCCCAACCAGTGTGCTACGAGCAGGCTCCAGGAGGGCACCGCACTGACCCTCTCAGCCTCAGGGGCCGCTGGACTCCCTCCTCCCTCCCTCCACGTCCTTGTCCTCTGGCAGCCAGCTGCCTCGTCCCTTTATCTCCACGGACAAGCAATCCTCATTTCCTAAACGTGGCAGGATGCAGAGAAGGTAGAGGAGTGCTGAAGAGTTGACAGTGGAGGTGAGAACCATAAACTCACATCAAAGGCAGGCAGGGGTCGCCTTGCTGGGCCAGGGACAGCAGACAGAAATGGAGCTGATACACAGGAGGACAGACGAGGGGCAGGAAAGACACCAGAGTCAGAGAGGAGGGAACGAGAGAAGCTGCAGAGCCCCCAAGGAGCCCAAGAGCAACCTGCTCCTGAACCCAGGCTGGACCCCCACATCCGAACTGGGTGCCGTTCCTGCACCCGGACACCCCTGCAATGAACGACCGTGTTCGGAGAGTCTAACCCAAACCACGTAAGGAGCTGGAGTCCATTTCTGCTCCTCGTAAACAACAACTAACTGAGACAGGTACGTAGGTCTGTGTGTGTGGAAAGTCTGAGCACATCACTAAATCCTCACTGCTTAGAATGCCAGAAAAAGAAAAGCAGAATCACCTGACAGAGGCTCTCAGCCCTTTCAAATCCCTTTCTCATGGCTCATTCTTCTCTCCTCCCCCAGGAGCCCCGGGGCCCGGGGAGGAGACACCTGCCCCTGCTCCCACGAGATACGCAGAGGAAGGAGCAAGAGATAGCTTCAGACAAGGGAGCAAATGAGTTTCCCTGACCTCTTGCTCCCTGCAGCCAGCAGCCCATTTCTGAAGTGGGAGCCTAAGATACACAAAGGTGTCACATGTGTGCGGACACCGGGAAAGTCAGCCCACTGCTCCGACCTGTGGGTCCAAGGAAAGTGGCCATGAGCAAACTCACAAACTTGCCAAGAAATGCCATTTTGTGAGTTCCCAAAGCAGGGCTCTTCCTCCAGGAAGCTTGTGCGAGCTGGCTGTCTCCAGCAGGCTCTGGAGAGGGGGGACCCGGGAGCTGAGTCAGGAGGGACGAAGGCGGGAGGTTTCCTCTGCAGACAAGATGAACAGCCACACGTCCCTTACAGCACACTCCCGACCCAGAATCACACACGATATTCATAAGCAGGCACAGTACGTCCCCCAACTTTAGTTTTCAAAGGCAGTTCAGTGAGGGCCGTCGGCGGGCACTTCCCGGCCAGGTGTGTGGGCACCTTCCCGTGCGCTGGTTGCAGACACCGCTGGTGCCACAGAACCAAGACGGGCAGAGGGTGGAGTTCCTGAGGCTGCAACGAGACTTGACTTTCTCCTCCAGAACAGAAACATCCCAGTGAGTCAGACCCGGATGATGCCACGAAAATCACTTGCTTAGGAAACTTAAAATTGCTGAGGCCTTCGGAACAGAAACCACACACAAACGGCTTCTCCATCAGGAGCACGGCTTCCTGGGACAGGCTGACCGATTTATAGAGCACAATAATCCTGTCAACTTTCAGCAGAACCGAGCTGCTAAACATCAACAAGTTCCAACCTGGTCTCCGGACCACCCAGAGAAAGGTCTGTGTCCAAACGCCGGGGGATGCGGTGGGAGGCCGGGGTCCAGCAAGCCTGAGCTCCACTTTTCACTTGGCTACGGCTCCACCCAAAGTTCCCCGGTCGAAATGAAGACGCCAGGACAAAGAGCAGCACAAGCCTGCCTGCTCCTGGGGGCAGCCTTGGGCTGCAGAAGGGAGAGAAGATGCTTAGATAGCATGGGGGTGGGGGGGATGCGGAGGGGCTGAGGGGCTACAGAACGAATCTGAGGTCACTGTGTCCCCCGGTCACAAGAAAGGGCAGCTGGAAACAGCAGGGTGGCAAAGTCAGCCAGGCTGGGAATGTCCCTTCACCTCGCCGAGAAGCTACTTCCGCTGTACACTGGGAGAAATCCTTGTGCTTGCCTCATGGGCTTGCTATGAAGATGAAGCCAGATGTGAAACCCAGATGGCTGCTCCCAGCACCCAGTTTCCAAGCTCCAGTGTCCACATGTATCATTTACAACGTGTGCCCTCCTCACTCAGACGCTTATTCACTTATTTTGCTTTGAGTAGACTCCTTTAAAAAATATATATATTTTGAAAGGAAACTTTATATTGCTATTGTAAGTGGAGAACCAGTACCACTCACCATAAATAGAGGCTAAGTGTCAAAACGAAAAGAACAAAGAACAAGCCATGATTACATGTGATCTGACTCATGCTGCCTGCGGAAAACTGAGGTCGGCTTTCTCTACTGGAGGGAGATTAGCAGGTTTGCCAGTGGTTTAAAGATGGCGCCACAGCCAGACTTTCTCCTGATCTAACCAGAGACTTGAAATGGAGAGTGGAAAAAGTTGGAAAATGCTGTAGCTCAATTAGGGGCGCCAGTCTCAGGAACAGCCCTGCCACCCTAAGCCCTTAGGTCCTGTGCCAACGGAGGCAGCGGCGAGAAAAGGGATCAGGAATCCTGTGGCCCTGGCTTATCCCTGCATGCTGGCCAAGGCCCTGCAGCCTCTAGAAGGCTCTTGGCCAAGCAGCAATCCCTGCTGGCTTAGTCCCAGCTCTTCTGCCATCCGGGGGCATCGCGATGACACCTCCTCACAAGTCCCATCAACGAGAACCTGCCTTAGCCACAGCCTCAGTCTCAGCCACAGTCAGGGGCGTCTCCAGCAGGGAACCTCATCAAACCCCTCATTGACCAGGACGTGGGCCACAGACTCCCTGGGACCCCTCGTGCCCACAGCTGGCGTCTTGCTCCCCAAACTCAACCCTGTTTTCTCTCTCCTTTCTACCTCCAGAAAAAGTCAGGACAGATTAGGTAGACAGACTTGCCTCTGAATGTCCATACTGACGTCTAGAAAATTTCAGGGGAGGGGAAAAAAGAAACCCCAACACTTCCTTTCCTTTCCAGCTCCCAGAGCTCCGACTTGGTGTCGGATTTGGATACGGGGCTCCTGGAAGCAGATGTCAAGCAGAAAGTCGGGTTGGGTGGGTGGAGGAGGGAGGCAGGACCCCGTCTGCCCTCTGAGTGGGTCCACGTCTCCCTGCACGGTTGGGGTTATGCGTATGCCAAGCCTAACCGTTCCCGCCCTTACAGAGGAGGCCTGGAATTCCCTCCAGCACATGTTGCAAACTGGGAGGAAAGAGCTTCACCAGAAGTGTTTAATGCAGCATTTCCCCAGGACGCCCGTTTCCCCAGGACGCCCGTTTGCCCAGGACGCCCGTTTCCCCAGGACGCCCGTTTGCCCAGGACGCCTCAGAGTCTCAGGGAGTCATGCAGATTTCCAGGCCCCACCTCTGACCCACTGGATCTGACTCCCAGGGGGTGAGACCTAAAGTGGAAATTTTTTCTTTTTTTTTGAGACGGAGTTTCACTCTGTCACTCAGACTGGGGTGCAGTGACGCCATCTCGGCTCACTGCAAGCTCCGCCTCCCGGGTACAAGCGATTCTCCTGCCTCAGCCTCCTGAGTAGCTGGGACTATAGAAGACCGCCACCTCGCCGGGCTAAAAATGTAAATGTTAAGAAAGTTCCCAGCCAGGCACGGTGGCTCACGCCTGTAATCCCAGCACTTTGGGAGTCCGTGGACCATCTGAGGTCAGGAGTTTGAGACCAGCCTGGCCAACATGGCAAAACTCCATCTCTACTAAAAATACACAAATTAGCCAGGTGTGGTGGTGCACACCTGTAGTCCCAGCTACTCGGGAGGCTGAGGCAGGAGAAAAGCTTGAACCCGGGAGGCGGAGCTTGCAGTGAGCCGAGATCGCGCCACTGCCCTCTAACCTGGGTGACAGAGTGAGACTCTGTCTAAAAAAAAAAGGGAAAAAGAGAAAGCTCCAGGTAACTCAGGCCCACTGAAGTCTCCTTCCCACGTGGTGTCCCTCTGTCTTTCCTGTGTGTCCCTCGCCCTGCAGATATCAGCTCAAACACCAGCTCTTCGGGAGCCTTCTCTGCCCACTACCTCCCTCCCAAGTTCAGACCAGGTGCTCTGTTACATGTCCAAGCCCTAGTACTTTCTCTTCCTTTACAGTACTTCTCACTATTTCTATGACATATTTTTAAATTTTTTTTTTTTCAAGACGGAGTCTTGCTCTCTCACCAGGCTGGAGTGCAGTGGTACGATCTCGGCTCACTGCAACCTCCGCCTCCCGGATTCAAGTGATTCTCCTGCCTCAGCCTCCCGAGTAGCTGGGATTACAGGCGTGCACCACCACACCCGGCTAATTTTTGTATTTTTAAGCAGACACGGGGTTTCACAATGTTGGCCAGGATGGTCTCGAACTCCTGACTTCGTGATCTGCCCACCTCAGCCTCCCAAAATGCTGGGATGACAGGCGTGGGCCCCAGCATCTGGCCCATTTCCATTCTGTATTTGTGTGACTTGTTGAATCAGATGTGTCCCCGCACTAGACTACAGAGCTTCATGAGGCCAGGAAGATACTTAGCTCACTCTGCTTCTGGCATCATGCATGGCACAAAGTAGGCTTGCAGTAAAAATATCTGTGGATTAAATGAATGAATCTGGAATAGCTGTTTCTGATTCTCCCTTCCCACTGTACTCGCTCTTCTCTCTCAAGTTTTTTGGACACTCAGGAAAGATCCTACTGCTAGAAAATTTTTTAGTTAGACAGATTTAAAATGATCCTACCTGCTCACTTGAGTGGAGTTTTAACAGTTTAAAATTTAGGCCGGGTGCAGCAGCTCACGCCTATAATCCCAGTACTTCGGGAGGCCGAGGCGGGTGGATCACGAGATCAGGAGATCACAGACCACCCTGGCTAACACGGAGAAACCCCGTCTCTACTAAAAGATACAAAAAAAATTAGCCAAGCATGGCGGCGGGTGCATGTAGTCCCTGCTAGTTGGGAGATCACACCACTGCACTCCAGCTTGGGCGACAGAGCGAGACTCGTCCCCAAAAAAAAATCTGCGGCCAGGCATGGTGGCTCATGCCTGTAATCCCACCACTTTGGGAGGCCAAGGAGGACGGATTACCTGAGGTCAGGAGTTCGACACTATTCTGGTCAACATGGTGAAACCCCATCTCTACTAAAAATACAAAAATTAGCCAGGTGTGGTGGCTCATGCCTGTAATCCCAGCTACTTGGGAGGCTCGCACAGGAGAATTGCTTGAACCCAGGAGGCGGAGGTTGCAGAGAGCCAAGATTGTACCACCGTACTCCAGCCTGGGTGACAGAGCGAGACTCCATCTCAGAAAGAGTTTAAAATTTTGCATATGGAAGCTGAGTGCAGAGGCTCACACCTATCACACCTATAACCACAAGTGCTTTGGGAGGCCAAGGTGGGAGGGTCAACTGAGCACAGGAGTTTGAGACCAGCCTGGGCAATATAGCAAGACCCCATCTCTACAAAAAGGAAACATCCGCTTGGCGTGGTGGAGCAAACCGGTGGTCCCAGATAACTGAGAGGCTGAGATGGGAGCATCACCTGAGCCCAGGAGTTTTTGAGGCTGCAGTGAGCTCTGATCAAGCCACTGCATTCCAGCTTGAGTAACAGAGCAAGACATGATCTCAAATACATAAATAATTTTCATAGACTAACAAAGAAGAAGCAGCAAGGCGGCCTTTGAACCCCCCGGGTCTGAGAGAGCCCTAAGGGGTTCCAGGACAGCTTTGCTCAGGGTTACAAGCAGAGGGAAGTAAACGGTTTCCACCCAATCCAAGATATCTTCTTTGCGGCTGGTAAAAACTTGACTGCTCCCCAGGATCCAAATGTGGGTATAACTTCCCCCAGATTTATCTCTTACATTCTATTCATGAATAGGTTTGTTGAAAAGTTTTGTTTGAAATTAGTAGAACTCTCTCTGAAAATACGCCCCAGAAGGAAGCAGTCCTCCCATTCTCCAGCAAGGACAGGCAAGGCCCCATCTGATCCCCCAGTTCTGGCAGCCAAATACCCACACATGTTTAGCTGTGCCATGGGATATGTAGAATAAATTAAGTTTAGGGGAAAAAATCATAAAACAAGCCTCTGAGTCTAAAGACTCTGTGTACCTTGGCAGGAGCAATGTGTGCGTTACAACAAACCCTATCCAGCGTGCCAGAGAACTCAATCAAAACCAGCAGAAAATGATTCCTGTCGTATGAGACGGGCAAGTCCACAGCCGGCCCCTGTGGGAGATGAAGAGGGTCCAATCTAGGCCGGGCGCAGTGGCTCCCACCTGTAATCCCAGCACTTTGGGAGGCCTAGGCAGGCAGACCACGAGGTCAAGAGATCAAGACCATCCTGGCCAACATGGTGAAACCCCGTCTCTACTAAAAATACAAAAATTAGGAGGGCGTGATGACGGCTCCTGTAATCCCAGCTACTCGGGAGGCTGAGGCAGGAGAATCGCTGGAACCCGGGAGGTGGAGGTTGCAGTGAGCTGAGGTCGTGCCATTGCACTCCGGCCTGGCAACAAAGTGAGACTCCGTCTCAGAAAAGAAAGAGTCCAATCTCTCCTTGCATTTGCCAAAATTCTTTTGCATCATGGCTGAGGACTAAAACCCTAAGTAAGAGGAGACGGACATTCTAAAGTCAAAGCCTCTGCAAACACAAAACAAACTCCACAGGAAAACCTGCCTACTGGAGTCTTTACTTCTGGGACTCCGGCTGGATGTCTTCTGCTAGGAGATGAGTCTTAAGTCACTGCAGGGCATGCTTTAGAACGGGAGTCTATGGATAAAGTAGGGCTCCACTGGTCTTGCTAAGTACTTGTCTTTGTTTCTTTTTTTTTTTTTTTTCTTGAGACAAGAGTCTCCCTCTGTCACCCAGGCTGGAGTGAGTGCAGTGGCACGATCTTGGCTCACCGCAACCTCTGCCTCCGGGGTTCAAGTGAGTCTCCTGCCTCCGTCTCCTGAGTAGCTGGGATTACAGGTGCACACCACCCCGCCCAGCTAATTTCCTATTTTTAGCAGAGACAGGGTTTCTCCATGTTGGCCAGGCTGGTCTCGAACTCCTGACCTCAGGTGATCCTCCTGCCGCAGCCTCCCAAAGTGCTGGGATTACAAGCATGAGCCATCACGTCTAGCCTAAATCTGAATTTTTAAAATGAGTATATTTAAAGAAAAATGTAAGTGAATAGTAGTATAGCTGGTATTCTGACATGAAAGAACCACAAAAGTGATACCGAATGGCTGAGTTACAGAAAACAGCACTACGGTGAAAACCTCAAGCTTCTCTTTCTATCCCATAGCTAGCCAAGGGCAGGCAGGGGCCAATTTTCTGGGTTTCTTGACTCTACTTTGAAGGCCCTCTGGCTGGATAAAAATGGCTTCCATCCACCAAGGAGGAACTGACAGAATGGTTTACTATTGGAAGGATCTGGTTCAAAGGCCACGGCACCTCCAGTGTCCGGGAGAGTATCTTTACCAAAAAAACTTGCCACTCAAGAAACGGAGCAAGTTATTCCAGGAAATACTTTCAGATCCAGTTTCCCGTCCAGCTATGGTTTGAAAATGAGGCCTCCTCAGTCGGGGCCCACAACCGTATTTCACGGGCCCCCGGAGATGTTTATCCACGCTGACCAAGAGTTCAAAGCGGTCGTTTGGAAGTGGAATCAAGAGTCACTCTAAATTCACCAAAGGAGTTACGACCAGAAACGCTGGAGAGGTTCCGACTGAGGTCATCCGGAGTTTAGGGAAATTTTTGGTTTGGGTTTTCTCCTAGTTTTAATTGCTTATAAAAGCTCCTTAATGTCAAGTAAAGAACAACAACAACAAATGTGAAAAGTTAACTTCCCCAAGATGTTTATTCAAAAGAAAAAAAAATGGTTTCCAGCAACCCTTATGCAGGAGAAAGGGGATTAAGACTAGATAATCTTGTATGAAAAGGAAAGGGAAATGCAAACTACTCAAATACAAAACAGCAGCTGCACGGACAGGCGGGCCTGCCAGAGAACCAACTCATCTGCCAGAGAACCAACTCATCTGCTCCATCACGTCCCTTTCACGGATCCCAGATCTGCTCCGGGGACACCACCGTCAGCTCCACTCCCGTCAAACGCCATTCAGTGGCCCATCCAAACCTAACTCAGGCTGCTTCCTCCTCTCTGAAAGGCCTGGCCCTCAGGTCGTTCCAGACGCCCCTTCCCTATCCTCCACGGGGTACTTTGCCTTTTCACAGATGACTAAACAACAGACAAAACTGAGCAAATTAACAGAGTGAAGGACGAGCAGGACTTCAATCCGTTCTAACATGTTTCCTCTGGTCACAGCTGATCCTGAGAACCAGAACCTCAGACCCTTCCTGTGTAAGCATCAAGAGAAGGGCCCAAGACAGAGAGGTGTGGATCACTTTTGCAGTAAGGAATTAGAAAGGGTGAGTCAGAAACCAAGGAAAACACTCACTTCTGGCAATGAAAGTGAGCCTTCTCTTTGTATTTTATTTTATATGGTTTTAAGTTTTAAAAAAATTTTATTATTATTATTCTTTAAGACAGAGTCTTGCTCTGTTGCCTAAGCTGGAGGGCAGTGGCCTGATCTCTGCTTACTGCAACCTCCGCCTCCCAGGTTCAAGCAATTCTCCTGCCTCAACCTCCTGAGTAGCTGGGATTACAGGCGTGTGCCACCACGCCCGGCTAATTTTCGTATTTTTCAGAGAGACAGGGTTTCGCCATCTTGGCCAGGCTGGTCTCAAACTCCCGACCTCAGGTGATCCGCCCACCTTGGCCTCCCGAAGTGCTGGGAACACAGGCATGAGCCACTGCACTGGGCCTATATATTTTTGACTTTTGAACCTCGTAAACATTTACTTACTAAAAGAATAAAATCAAGTAAAAAGTAGGAGCAAACAGCAAATCTTAAAGTTTAATAGGAACAGAAACATGTGACCCTAACTCTCATAATAATTACTAGTTACCTAGAGAAAAAGGCAAATAATTCAAGTAGCCTTTGGATCTAGCTCTCTGACTACTCCTCCTTACTTGGATGTTGTCTAAGGACAAAAAGAACTGAGAAGACAGTTTGAACCTAACTTGCTAGGATGACTGCTAGCCATGATTATGGAGGCTGCAAATCTGTAAACTAGGTTATCAATCACGATGTGACAAAAGGAACACAGACACAGACTGGGGAAGTAAGGAAGGGCCCTGGGCGGCTGCCTCTGACTGCAACATATCAGTATCAACTCAAGATTTTAAAACACATTTAAATTTCTCAGTTTTTTGTTTTGTTTTGTTTTTGTTTTTGAGACACAGTTTCACTCTGTCGCCTAGGCTGGAATGCAGTGGCACCATCTCGGCTCACTGTAACTTCCACAGCCTGGGTTCAAGTGATTTGTGTGGCTTGGCCTCCTGAGTAGCTGGGGTTACAAACAAGTGTCACCATGCTCACCTAATTTTTGTATTTTTAGTAGAGAGGGGGTTTCACCATGTTGGCCAGGCTGGTCTTGAACTCCTGTACTCAGGTGATCCACCCACCTCAGCCTCCCAAAGTGCTGGGATTACAGGCGTGAGCCTCCGTGCCTGACTGTTCTTTGCTCTTTAGCAGTGAGAGGCCCAGCAAGGAACGTCCTTCATGCCCAGTTGTTGGTGTCTAAGGACCATCCCTCCACCAAAGGGAAGGAGGGTTTCTCAGAGGAAGAGCTGATTCCAAGACTAGGGGAGGGAGAGGCCAAGCTGAGCCTGAACATCTCACTGAGTGCCAGAAAAGAAAGCAAATGCTTACAGGATGCTGGGAACATGATGAAAGACTCAAGAACCATCTTGGAAAGACTCCCACTTACCAAATTTGGGATATAGTAAAAAAACAGTGAAATTAATAAGCTACAGTTACAGAATTTTTTTTTTTTTTAAATCCATGAGTCTAAAAGAATACTAAAAAAAATGGAGTGGGAGAACATGAGAGGCTCTTTTTTGTTTGTTTGTTTTAAATTGAGATAGACTCTTGCTCTGTCGCCCAGGCTGGAATGCCTGGAATGCACAATCTCAGCTCACTGCAACCTCTGCCTCCCGGGCTCAAGCAGTTCTCTCACCTCAGCCTCCCCAGTAGCTGGGATTACAGGCGTGAACCACCACGCTTGGCTAGTTTTTTGTATTTTTGGTGGAGACGGGGTTTCACCATGTTTCCCAGGCTGGTCTCGAACTCCTGAGCTCAAGCGATCCACCAGCCTCCCAAAGTGCTGGGATTACAGGTGTGAGCCACGGTGCTCATGCAATGAGGGGCTCTTTGTAAAGGAATGTGAGGTAATATATGTAGGAGAAGTGACAATTTAAAGCCCAGGATTCTGCAATAATCAATGTAAAAACAGATTCAGGAGGCCAGGCACAGTGGCTCACACTTGTAATCCTAGTGCTTTGGGAGGCCGTGGTGGGAGGCTCCCTTAAGACCAGGAATTCAGGATCAGCTTCAGCAATATAGTAAGATTCTATCTCTAAAACACAAAAATAAAAATAAAACTTAGCTGGGTGTGGTGGCACATGCCTGTAGTCCCAGCTACTCAGGAGGCTGAGGAAGGAGGATCGCTTGAATCCAGGAGTTAGAGGCTACAGTGAGCTATGATTGTGCCACTACAACCCAGTTTGGGTGATGGGGTGAGACCCTGTCTCTTAAAACAAATAAAACAGCCGGAAGCGGTGGCTCACGCCTGTAATCCCAGCACTTTGGGAGGCCGAGACGGGCGGATCAACATGGAGAAACCCCGTCTCTACTAGAAATATAAAATTAGCCAAGCGTGGTGTCCGGCGCCTGTAATCCCAGCTACTCAGGAGGCTGAGGCAGGGGAATCACTTGAACCCAGGAGGCGGAGGTTGCAGTGAGCCAAGACCGCACCACTGTACTCCAGCCTGGGCAACAGAGAAAAACTCCATCTCAAAAATAAAAATAAAAAAAAATAAAAACCGATTCATGAAAGAATTATCACCTATGAGTGGACATGAAGCCACTGGGTAACAAGTTACTGGGAAGAGAACATTCCTACGGTCCTGAAGTCTCACGCACTTACTGCTCGTTAGTTACAAAGGAGAAAATACCTGTACAAAGTTGAGTGATCTGGCAGACATCAGCTCCACCCAATGCTTAACCTCAGCATCAACAGGACGGAACTATTATATGGCTCCTGCTGAGATGCAATAGGAGCTCTGCAGCATTCCTGCCAGAAAAGTTTGGCCTGGATCTAATCAGGAGGGAACCATTTGACAAATTCAGACTCTGGAAAATTCTGCAAGACAACGGACCTATGCTCCTCACGTATCAATGCTGCATTTCTTGGGTATGGTAAGGGTATTGTTGCTATGAAGGGAACACCCTTGTTTTTAGGAGATAATGAAGGTTTAGGAATGAAATATCATGATAAATATAATCTATTCTCAAATACAGTTACCCCATGTATACTCGGGGGATTGGTTCTGGGACCCACACGTATTCCTAAATCTGCACGTACTGAAGTCCCACAGTGAGCCCCGCAGAACCTGAGTGTAGGAAAAACCAGCCTCTGCATACATAGGTTTCACATCCTACGAATACCGTTCTGTTTTGCTTTGTTTTTTTTGAGACAGAGTCTCGCTCTGTCGCCCAGGCTGGAGTGCAATGGTGCAATCTCGGCTCACTGCAAGCTCCGCCTCCCGGGTTCAAGCGATTCTCCTGCCTCAGCCTCCGGAGTAGCTGGGACTACAGGCACCTGCTGCCACGCCCAGACAATTTTTTGTATTTTTAGTAGAGACGGGGTTTCACCGTATGAGCCAGGGTGGTCTCCATCTCCTGACTTCGTGATCCGCCCGCCTCAGCCTCCCAAAGTGCTGGGATTCCAGCACTGTGCTCGGCCATGTTTTGTTTTGAGACAGGGTCTGGCTCTGTCCCCCCGGCTGGAGAGCAGTGGTACAATCACATCTCACTGCCACCTCGACCTCCCTGGCTCCAGCGATCCCCCCGACTCAGCCTCCCGTGTAGCTGGGACCACAGGTGCACGCCTCCATGTTCAGCTAATTTTTAGTATTATTTGTAGAGATGGGAGTCTCTCTCTGTTGCCCACACAGGTCTTAAACTCCGGGGCTGACGCAATTCTGTCTCAGCCTCCCAAAGTGCTGGGATTACAGGCGTGAGCCTCTGCACCTGGCTGACACTGTAGTTTTGATTCACATTTGGTTGAAAAACGCCCATATACAAGCGGACCCGTGCAGTTCACACCCATGTCCATCAAGGGTCAACGGTCCTTCAGGGAAAAACTACACCCGCTGTTTACACAGGTTACGTCAGGCTCGTACCGTGTGTTCCCCAGGCAGCCGCGGCAATGCCTGGGAACCGAGGGAGGCGGCGTGGTTACCGTCGCTCGGTTCCGGGGAAGGGACGCGTCCACCGTTGCTCGGTTCCGGTTACCATCGCTCGGTTCCAGTGAAGGGACGCAGTTACCGTTGCTGGGTTCCGGTGAAGGGACATGTTTACTGTTGCTCGGTTCCGGTTCCGGTTGCTCGGTTCCGGTGAACAGACATGTTTACGGTCGCTCGGTTCCAGTTCCGGTTGCTCGGCTCCGGTGAACGGACATGTTTACCCTTACTCGATTCCAGTTCCGGTTGCTCGGTTCCGGTGAAGGGACATGTTTACAGTTGCTCGGTTCCGGTGAAGGGCACAGGATGGCCATTCACGATGCTTGTCCTCCACTTTTCTGTAGGTCTGAAATCCCCCACGGTAAAAAGCTGGGAGTGGGGAGAGTAAATCTGAATCCAGCTCCTTCTCAGGGAGTCAAAACCACGGTGCTTCCAAGTGTTGACTCTTAGATTTGCCAACGCGCGGGGAGCGCCAGCTTAGATCCGTCTGTGTTCCCGAGGTCCGTGTCCCCCGGGAGGAGACACCGGCCCTAATGGTATCAGGTCAGGAGGGCGGACTGCATGGAAAGAAACAGAATCGAGGAACAAAGTGGGCTCTGCCCCTGACAGGCTGTTTCTCCCCATCAACGTCGGTGAGACCAACATGAATGTGAGGCTTTGCAGGAACTTGCCCTGCATTCCTTCCCTCTCCAGATAATTCTCTGGTCTAACATCTCAGAAGGCTTTTGACCAGACTTCCACCCTGAGATCCTTTCCAACCTGATTATAACAGAAACCATCATGACCTCTTCGCTCACGCTGAGGCTCCTCTGATTAACAGACCTCTAAGGCATGTGTTCGGCATTAAAGGGGCAGAGGATGGTAAAGTTAAGGAAGCTGCTTCAAATCTCCCGAAAACGGAGGCCATCCAGGCGGTGTTCCGTCAGTCTGCTGCCCAGGGAAGGGCCAGATGCCCCAAACCCTTCTCTCTCATTCGACATGGATGAAAAGATAAAGAATCCAGAAACTAAAGGGTGCATTCTGGAATTGACCACCTGCTTAAGCTGTCCTGGAGGTTGGGCTCCTGGATCTCGAAACTAGGACCACGCCTGGTTTTATGTAAAATTAGGAGATGGGACTAAACAGATCATCTCCTCCACATTGATTGAATAGAGGAGAAAAGCACAGCTCCCGGAAGTCATCTTTCTTGCTGGATACCGTCCCTCTCCCTGTACTCCCTCAGGGGAAATGCACTGGCTGATATCCTTTGTATTAGGCAGCAGTGTTTTCTGGGCAAGGGAAACTACTGGTATTTCAGGCTGGCTGTCAAAAGCTGGAGTTACACTTTTTCCTTTTTTTTTTTTTTTTTTTTTTTTGAGACAGAGTCTCCCGCTGTCACCCAGGCTGGAGTGCAATGGCATGATCCTGGCTCACTGCAACCTCCGCCTTCCGGCGAATCAAGCGATTCTCCTGCCTCAGCCTCCTGAGTAGCTGGGATTACAGCCATGCACCACCACTCCCAGCTAATTTTGAAATTTTAGTAGAGATAGAATTTCTCCATGTTGGTCAGGCTGGTCTCAAACTCCTCACCTCAGGTGATCTGCCCGCCTCAGCCTCCCAAAAGTGCTGGGATTACAGGCATGAGTCACCACGCCCCGCTGAGTTACACATTTTCTATAAAGCAATGACGCTCTCTCCCCTACAAGAAGGACCTTGGCAATGTCTACATTGTTAATAATGCAATTCCAAGTCACAGATACGCATGTGTGAAGTGTGCAAAGACAGATGTGCAGCAATGTTGCTGGGCGCGGTGGCTCACACCTGTAATCCCAACACTTAGGGAGGCCAAGGTGGGCAGATCACGAGGTCAGGAGTTCGAGACCAGCCTGACCAACATAGAGACACCCCATCTCTACTAATATTACGAAATTGGCCAGGCATGGTGGCACATGCCTGTAATCCCAGCTACTCGGGAGGCTGAGGCAGGAGAATCGCTTGAACCCGTAAGGCAGAGCTTGCAGTGAGCCGAGATCATGCCACTGTACTCCAGCCTGGGTGACAGAGCAAGCTCTAGCTCAGAAAAAAAAAAAATGTGCGTGCAACAATGTTTATCATACTATTATTATTTGCAACAGCAAAAGGAGAAGGAAGGAGTGAAATACCCATTTATCAGGCAGTGGGCAAGTAAATTACCCTCTATATATTCAGTAGAATACAATGATGTTACTGCAACAATTAAAGCACGTCGGCCTATGCCAAGAGGAAAAGACTGGCAAGATATTAGATTTTTTTTTTTAAATCAAAGGTTTCTTTTGTAAATAGGACAGACAATACCCATCACATACTTGTATAAATGCGTAGAGGATATTTCAGAGGGATGTATATAAGAAACTTAAAGCTGGGCACAGTGGCTCACGCCTATAATCCCAGCACTTTGAGAGGCCGAGGCAGGAGGATCACCTACACTTAGGAGTTTAAGATCAGCCTGGGCAACATGGTGAAACGCCATCTCTACAAAAAATACAAAAGTTGGTGGTGGGCGCCTGTAGTCCCAGGTACTCGGGAGGCTGAGGCAGGAGAACCCTTGTACCCAGGAGACGGAGTACGCAGTGGGTGACAGAGACCCTGTCTCAATAGATAAATGAAACTTAAGACAGATTACAGCTGAGTTGTCCCTCAGTCATATCCTTCAGTGCCACGTAACTGTTTTAAATCCGTGCGCGGAATTCTGTTTTTATAATGAAAGAAAAAGTCCTGGCAGCCTCTGACATTGTTCAATTTCAGCCCAGACCCTATCCAGCAACGACTTTTTAACTGAATCAGCAATTAAACTACTAGATGTGAACTAATCTGGTTTGCGATCTGAAAATACATATTCTTAGTGAAATAAATGATTTGAGTATGGGTCAGGGCAAGGCCAATATTCAAATACTGCAAACCCTCTGCTGGTGCCAGCCTCAGACTGCAGTCAGAATGTGTGAGTGGAAACAGTTCCCAGGAAACAAAACTGATGCCAGCGTGGTCAGCAAGTTCTCGGGGTTCTCCAGGGAATTCCTGCCAGTCCCTTAAGGTTATGCTCTGAGTAGGGCTTCCCCAGCTACCAAAATATGCTTGCCTGTTGTTGAAGGAGAACTTCAGCAAAACTGTGTAGCTAAATGACACGAAAAGATTTTTCTCAAAGCCTGGGAGAACAGCAGTTTGGCCCTCTGAAGAATCCCAAACTTGTGCTTAATAAGAGTAAAATAGTTTAACACGTGGAAGATTGAAAAGTCTAAACAGGCTGGGCGCAGTGGCTCACACCTGTAATCCCAGCACTTTTGGGGGCCAAGGTAGGTGGACACCTGAGGTCAGGAGTTTGAGACCAGCCTGGCCAACATGGCAAGACCCCATCTCTACTAAAAAATACAAAAATTAGCCAGGTGTGCTGGCGGGAGCCTGTAATCACAGCTACTCCGGAGGCTGAGGCACAAGAATTGCTTGAAGCCAGGAGGTGGAGGCTGCAGTGAGCCCACAGAGTGAGACTCCGTTTCATAAAAATAAAGTCTAAACAAATGTCTTAGCAGGCAGTTACCTTGCAAAGTACGCACACAAGCTGTTCAGATGTAAGTGGGGGTCCTGCGTGGTTGATTTGCCTTGTTATTAATGACCTTCAGAGTGACAGGAGTACAACCTGTTCTGGGGACACAGTGGGGACGTGTGTTGTGCTCTGGCAGAGCTTGTGCGGCGTCCCATGCGTCATCTCCTGGCTGGACACCGGCAAGAGCTCCAGAGTCATCTCCCTCCCTCCATTCTTGAGGCCGCTTCCCTGGGAACCATTCCCCAGAATTCACTTCTCCTCCGGCCTTCACACGTGGGATTCCATCTCTTTCCGATCCGTCCCTCCCAGCAATGTTTATCTGACGCCGGCTCCTTGATGAGACTTGATGAGAATCACTGGGAAACTCCCTGAACGTATCTCCCTCGAACTCTCATCCAGCCAGCAGGGTGAGGGAGCTCCTCCTCAGCTCTCACCCACGGACTTAACGCCTTGCCAGGCGTAGAAACTACCTTCTCTACACCATGATCACCCCAGTGCCAGCACTGACCCCAGGCCGGGCCCGCCATCCCGCCTGTGTCTGTACGACGAGGAAATGAGCAGAGAAAGGAAAATGTCCAGGTGCACAAAAAGGAAACCTCGGAAGTCACTGCAGCCAGAGAAAGGTAGGAAAACACGGAGGCCGAGTGCTGGAGCTCCCCAGGGCCCCGGGGTGGAAGGTCTCCCAGCACTTCTATCACTGCAGACGCCAGGCAGTGGCTGGGGAGGATTCCGCCCAAGCCTCCTGCCTTTATTAAGTCCCACCCTCCACAAAGACGAACCTCTAGACCTGGGTGAACCCCATCGACCAGACAGTTCCTTCTCTCTCATCTCATATCCTGCCTCCTGTTTGTTACTTCCCAGCACAGATCTGTTTCTCTGTAACGGGCAGGCAGCCTTACACACCCCGGGTTACATCAAAGGCCAGAACGGCTTAAGAGGGCCGTCCAGAACAGGCTGCTGACACCGACCCAAGAGTGATCCAGCTTCTGACTCACCAGGCCCCAGCTCATGCTCTCTGATCCAGGTGCTCGAGCAAGCGACTTTAGGTCCCAGGAGCTGCCTGACACATCGCTGCTCCGACCAACAGGGGCAGGAACCTACACAGATTCCGAGGTGGAAGAAGGAAGGTCTCTAAGTTTCCTGAGCCGCAAACGGGACCATTTTGGCAAAAGCTCCTGCGTCCCTGTTTACATCCACATACTTTAAACTCTAAGTATTATTTCTGCAGCATTTAGACTTAATACTTGAGAAAGACACTGTAAGACTCGTTGGCATGTGTAGCTTTCGATGACATCACTCAGGGAGCCCTCCCCACCAGAGAAAGACTTCTCATTACAGAGCCCAGCTCGGTGAGTTCCCTGGAGAAGAGGGGAGGGGGATGTGGTCAGTCGTAAAATCCTGATGCTCTTTTTCACGTCCTCTACTCTTCCATGTTCCATGGACAGTTAATGGCTACGTCCTGCCAATTCTCCTCCAGGCCTCTCTGGGAACCAGTTCTTCGCCTCTGATCTCAGTTAAGAACCGCCGACCTGCCCGGGCGCGGTGGCTCACACCTGTAATCCCAGCACTTTGTGAGGCCGAGGCAGGCGGATCACAAGGTCAGGAGATCGAGACCATCCTGGCGAACATGGTGAAACCCCGTCTCTACTAAAAATACAAAAAAATTAGCCGGGCGTGGTGGTGGGCGCCTGTAGTCCCAGCTACTCGGGAGGCTGAGGCAGGAGAATGGCATGAATCCGGGAGGCGGAGTTTGTAGTGAGCGGAGATCGCACCACTGCACTCCAGCCTGGGTGACGGAGCGAGACTCCGTCTCGAAAAAAAAAAGAACAGCCGACCTGCTGCCCAGAGTGACAGGTGGCCTGCGGGAGCTCTCCTGTTTAGGAAGGAAGGGATGGTGCCAGGGGCTTGCTTTTGCCTTAAGCCAGTAGTTTTCAACTAGGGAGTGGTTGTGCTTCCCAGGGGCCATTTAGCAATGCCTGGGGATGCCCTTGGCTGTCACACTGGGGAGTGGAGTGTTACAGAAGCCAAGATGCTGTTCACATTCTACCATGCACAGGACGGCTCCTCCCGCAGCAAAGAATTACCTGGCTCAGAATGTCAACAGGGCCAAGAAAGCCCACACTAAGCCACTCCTGGAATTATTCCAGTCTCCATTTGGCCCCCAGTCACTTTCTGATTCCAGTTCTCCAACCCAGGAACGGAGGTAGTGGATTAGAGAAGCAAAGGAAAAGTTAATCCAGCAAGATTCTGGTTCTGTGTGTGTTACTAATGGGGAAAGCACCTTGAATGTACCGTGTGACGTGGAAGATTCATGAGCCTGAATCGTCTCACCATTATTACGTGATCAGAGTGAGGAGGCCTAAGGGAACATCACAGGATGGGAAGGGCCAGGTTGAATGAAAAATCCTGGCTGAGTTCAGTAGCTCAGGCCTGTAATCCCAGCACAGCCAACGAGGGAGGATTGCTTGAGTCCAGGAGTTCGAGACCAGCCTGGACAATGTACTGAGACCCTGTCTTTACAAAACAAAAACAAAAACAAAAAAAACAAATAATTAGCCAGGTGTGGGGACACGTGCCTATAGTCCCAGCTACGTGAGAGGCTAAGGTGGGAGGACTGATTGAGCCTGGAAGGCAGAGGTTCCAGTGAGCCCAGATTGTGCTACTGCATTCAAGCCTGGGCAACACAGTGAGACTCTGTCTGGGAAAAAAAAAAAAAAGAATCTTATCCACCCCACCCAGTCTTTCTTTCTGAGCAAATGGTTTGGAATCTCTCACACTTCTGGTGCTAGATGCTTTTATTCATTTATTTTTATTATTATTATTTTTTGAGACAGAGTCTCGCTCTATTGCCCAGGCTGGAGTGCAGTGGCACGATCTCAGCTCACTGCAAGCTCCGCCTCCCGGGTTCACGCCATTCTCCTGCCTCAGCCTCCGGAGTAGATGGGACTATAGGCGCCCGCCATCACGCCCAGCTGATTTTTGTATTTTTAGTAGAGATGGGGTTTCACCATGTTCGCCAGGATGGTCTCAATCTCCTGACCTCATGATCTGGCCGCCTCGGCCTCCCAAAGTGCTGGGACTATAGGCGTGAGCCACCACACCCGGCTAATTTTTGTATTTTTAGTAGAGACGGGGTTTCCCCATGTTGGCCAGGCTGGTCTTGAACTCCTGACCTCGTGTTACGCCTGCCTTGGCCTCCCAAAGTGCTGGGTACAGGCGTGAGCCACCGCACCCGGCTGCATTTGCTTTTGATAAGTTTCTCTGAATGGAAAATGTTGATGTCACACTAGCTAATTGGGAATGACATGTTTTATCCAGCCCTGATCCAGCTATGCTGTTATGATGAACACTTACTAGTGGCTCCCAAGCTTGTAAAATGCTTTTATGAACCACATATCACAAAGCATCTGTGGCACTATTTGCTTTATTTCCTGGGAAGCTTGGGGGTGAGGGACTAGGGGAAGAATTATCAACATTTGGACAAGCCCAGAGAAGTATGTTATGCGTGGAATTTCAGACACCATGTGTGCTGTGGCAAAAATAAAAATAAAAAATGAAAAAGTTGAGGACTGTGGTTCCAAAACAGGATGAGGAAGAAGGACCTGAAGCCATAAATGGAAGAACCAGGGATGACGGAGAGTTCCCGCACTGAGTCCCGGCCTTGCTGCCAAGCTGCCAAATGCTCAGTGGCCGGGATGCTGAACACGTGAATCAAAGAGGGGGGAAGGGAGGGGCATTTGGCAGCTTGGCAGCAAGGCCGGGATGCTGAACACGTGAATCAAAGAGGGGGGAAGGGAGGGGGTGGGGGGAGAGAGAGAGAGAGACACACATCAAAGACAGGGGGGATAGAGAGAGGGAGAGAGACAGACATCAAAGACAAGGGGGGGGGAGGGAGAGACACCAAAGACAAGGCGGGGGGGGGAGAGAGAGACAGACATCAAAGACAAGTGGGGGGAGAGAGAGACAGACATCAAAGACAATGGGGGAGAGAGACAGACATCAAAGACAAGGTGGGGAGAGAGAGAGAGAGAGAAACACATCAAAGACAGAGAGAAACAGGGAGGAACATGTCAATCAAAGACAAGGAGCGGGAGAAGAAGAGGGAGAGAAACATCATTCAACAAGGAGAGAGAGTATGTTTGAGGGAACGCCAGCCTGTGATGCTTAATCTTCCGTGCCAACATGAGGGAGCTAGAGGGTACCCTGATATTTGATTAAACATGATCCTAAGTGTGTGTGTGACCATGTTTCTGGGTGAAATCAACTTTTTTTTTTTTTTGAGATGGAGTTTCACTCTTGTTGCCCAGGCTGGAGTGCAGTGGTGCAATCTCAGCTCACCGCAACCTCCGCCTCCTGGGCTCAAGAGATTCTCCTGCCTCAACCTCCCGAGTAGTTAGGACTACAGGCACCCACCACCACGCCTGGCTAATTTTTGTATTTTTAGTAGAGACAGGTTTTTACCATGTTGGCCAGGCTGGTCTTGAACTCCTGACCTCAGGGGATCCAGCTGCCTTGGCCTCCCAGTGTTGGGATGACAGGCGTGGGTTACCACACCCAACCGAGATCAACATCTGTATCAGTAGACTTGGATTATAAAGCAGACTGCTCTCCCCAGTGTGGGCGGGCCTCATCCAACCCACTGAAGTCTAAATAGGAAAACCTGCTGATACGGGAGAATTCTCTCTGACTGTCTTCCAGCTGGGACACCCGTTGTCCTCTGCCTTCAGACTTGGCGGGAACTTACACCGTCAGTTCTCCTGGGTCTCCAGCTTTGCCAACTGCAGCTCTTGGGGCTTCTTTGCTTCTATAACCAAGCGTGCCAATCCTTTATAAGAAGTCTCTTTCAGCCGGGCGCGGTGGCTCAGGCCTGGAATCCCAGCACTTTGGGAGGCTGAGGAGGGTGGATCACATGAGGTCAGGAGTTCGAGACCAGCCTGGCCAACATGATGAAACCCCATCTCTACTAAAAATACAAAAATTAGCCGGGTGTGGCAGGGGGTGCCTGTAATCCCAGCTACCTGGTAGGCTGAGATAGGAAAATTGCTTGAACCCAGGAGGTGGAGGTTGCAGTGAGCCAAGACCGCACCACTGCACCCCAGCCTGGGCAACAGAGAGACACTCCGTCTCAAAAAAAAAAAAAAAAAAGGCCGGGCGCGGTGGCTCATGCCTGTAATCCTAGCACTCGAGGAGGCTGAAGCGGGAGGATCACGAGGTCAGGAGATCGAGACCATCCTGGCTAACACAGTGAAACTCCATCTCTACTAAAAAATACAAAAAATTAGCTGGGCATGGTGGCGGGCGCCTGTAGTCCCAGCTACTCAGGAGGCTGAGGCAGGAGAATGGCGTGAACCTGGGAAGTGGAGGTTGCAGTGGGCCAAGATCACACCACTGCACTCCAGCCTGAGTGACACAGCGAGACTCCATCTCAAAAAAAAAAAAGTCTCTTTCTGTACTTATATTTTGCTAGTCACAGACAGACAATTACCTTTGAGAATATACAACATGAATATCAGCCTCTTACTGGAAGCTTCTTTTAGCATCTGCTGACTTGAGACCTCCTTAGCTACAAAGTCTGAGGAAATGAAGTTGTAGAAGCTTTGTGCATATAAATAATGATAATATCAATGGGTTGGTAGGAAACGGCCTTCTCAGACCCATGAAAAAATACATCCTCCCACAGTTTATTAAGGAAAAATGTTTACGCCTTAATTAAAACCATTTCCCTGGGGGGAGGGAGGAACGTAGGACAGTGAGTGAGGGAGTGGGGGAAACACAGGGTCTACTGAGGATGTACGTGTCTCAACTTCCTCCACTTCTCCAACACCCCCCGCTCAAGACAGAGTCATGTTCTTTTCCCAGCATCTGAGCCGTCCGCTCTGGATATGGTCTGGCTGTGTCCCCACCCAAATCTCATCTTGAATTCTAGTCCCCATAATCCCACGTGTAGTGGGAGGGACCTGGTGGGTGGTCATGGAATCATGGGAGCAGGAACCTTCATGCTGTTCTCAAGATAGTGAGTGAGTTCCTTGTGAGAACAAGGTCTGATGGTTTTATAAGGGGCTTCTGCTCATCCTTCTCCTTCCTGCCACCATGCGAAGAAGGACATGTTTGCTTCCCATTCCCCCATGATTGTAAGTTTCCTGAGGCCTCCCCAGCCATGTGGAACTGTGAGTCAGTTAAACCTCTTTCCTTTATAAATTACCCAGTCTCGGCCAGGTGCAGTAGCTCACGCCCATAATCTCAGTACTTTGGGAAGCCAAGGTGGGTGGATCATGAGGTCAGGAGTTCAAGACCAGCTTGGCCAACATGGTGAAACCCCATCTCTAATAAAAATTAAAAAATCAGCCAGGTGTGGTGGCAGGGACCTGTAATCCCAGCTACTTGGGAGGCTGAGGCAGGAGAATCACTTGAATCTGGGAGGCGGAGGTTGCAGTGAGCCAAGATCACACCACTGCACTCCAGTCTGGGTGACAGAGCAAGACTCCGTCTCAAATAAATAAATACCCAGTCTCGTTATGTCCTTATAAACAGTGGGAGAACAGACTAATGCAGCTCCCAGGCACAAGCCTGGATCACAAAGGCAGCCAGTCACTACTGCACGGTCCTCCACGAGAGAACCAGAATCTGTTACAGGTGAGTAAATTAAATTACTGGAACAAAAGACAAAAATGACTACAGAAAAGAACAACTTCAAAGAAACGTACCAACAGAGCAATTAATATAATGCCATTTATCATTGGTGGAGCCCTTTGTGTCAAGCACCATAAAAAACTGGTTAATATATACTTTTTTTTTTTTTTTTGAGATGAGTCTCGCTCTGTCACCCAGGCTATAGTGCAGTGGCACGGTCTCAGCTCACAGCAACCTCTGCTTCCCGGGTTCACGTGATTCTTCTGCCTCAGCCTCTGGGGTAGCTGGGATTACAGGCGCCTGCCACCATGCCTGGCTAATTTTTGTATGTTTAGTAGAAGCAGGGTTTCTCCATGTTGGCCAGGCGGGTCTCGAACTCCTGACTTCAGGTGATCCTCTCGCCTCAGGCTCCCAACGGACTGGGATTACAGGCGTGAGCCACCGTGCTGGGGCGTTCTGCTACCTCTTTTAATTCTCACAACAGAATCTTCTATTATTATCAACCCCATTTAGCAGATCAGCAGACTCATAGAGATAAGTCACTCACTGAAGGTTGCCTGGTTAAACTGAGTCATAAATGGTAGAGTGAGTATTCAAACCTGGGTCTCTTATCTCAAAAGTCTTAATTTGCCTCACTACACACTTAAGAGCTGAAGAACTAATCAGACTAGTGTGAAATGAAATAGAGTTTTTTGGTTGTTTTGGTTGTTTTTTTGTTTTTCTTTTAAGATAAGATTTTTGCTCTGTTGCCCAGGCTGGAGAGCAGTGGTGCAATCATAGCTCACTGCAGCCTCCAATTCCCTGGGCTCACGTGATCCTCCCACCTTGGCCTCCCAAATAGCTGGGATTACAGGCACATGTGACCACACCTGGCTACTATTTAAAAAAATTTGTAGAGACCAGGGGGGTCTCAAACTCCTGGCTTCAAGCTATCCTCCTGCCTCGGCCTCCCAAAGTGCCGGGATTACAGGTGCTGGCTACTTTTAAAAACTTTTTAGGCTGGGTGAGGTGGCTCACGCTTGTGATCCCAGCACTTTGGGAGGCCGAGGTGGGTAGATCACGAGGTCAGGAGATCAAGACCATCCTGGCTATCAGGCTGAAACCCCATCTCTACTGAAAATACAAAATTAGCCACGCGTGGCGGCATGCACCTGTAATCCCACCTACCTGGGAGGCTGAGGCTGGAGAATCGCCTGAACCTGGGGGGCGGAGGTTGTAGTGAGCCAAGACTGCGCCACTGCACTCCAGCCTGGGCAACAAAGTAAGAATCCACCTCAAAAAAAAGGGAGGGAGGGAGGGAGGGAAGGAGGGAAGGAAACACAGGTGCCCAGAAAGAAAGGCAGGCTCCCAAAGTGAATACTAAGATACTCCATATCACACGTTGTCAAAAAAGCTACTGAAATTTCAGGTGACAGAGGGACTTAAGAACAACGGTGCTCGAGGAAGTCAACACAGGCCACAACGCCCAGGACTCCCAGTTTGGCTCAGGATCACATCCCTATCAGCGTCATTTAGAACACGCCAGGCGTCCTTTGCTCTAAGCATGTTTCATGTACGTCTCCCCATCAACGAAGAAAGCACCGGGAGAGTAGGAAGTAAGAGTTATGGACTCTGAAATTCTCTCTTAAGCCCAGGAATCAATCTCAGTGGGCTGGGAACTCAGTAGCACCGACTGTTAGTATCATTTGCTGAAAACTACTTTCACACCACAATAGCATCTTCATTCCTCATTTATACGGGAAACTCCTTGTGGTTCCCTTTGTGGCACCAGCTCCCAGCACATTCTATGTCATCCAGATTAATTCTTGGCCAGGTATAGTATCTCACGCCTGTAATCCCAGCACGTTGGGAGGCCGAGGTGGGTGGATCACCTGAGGTCAGGAGTTCCAGACCAGCCTGGCCAACATGTTGAAACCAAGTCTCTATCAAAAATACAAAAAATTAGCCGGGCGTGGTGGCAGGCACCTGTAGTTCCAGCTACTTGGGAGGCTGAGGCAGGAGAATTGCTTGAACCCAGGAGAAGGAGGTTGCAGTGAGCTGAGATTGCGCCACTGCACTCCAGCCTGGGTGACAGAGTGAAACTCCATCTCCAAAACAAACAAAAAAGTAATTCTTAATATATTAAACAAACATGTACTAAACAACTATGTGAACAGCGACTGTGTTTTTCAAATAGCTGCATTTACCAGCCATTACTGGATTCCTTCTGTGTGTGAAGCCCTGTGCTAAAGTCTGGGAACAGAAAGACAATTGATACATGAGCCTTTCTTTCCTTTAAGGAAGCCCCAGTCCCATACGGAAGACAGACACGTACATAAACTATTAGGATGCAGGAAAATACAAGTGCGATAATACTGGCACATACAGGAAATCGGTGAAGATGCTTAGAGCAATGTCTGGGGCACACACTCAGTGCTTTATAACACAGGAAATCAGCAAAGATGTTAGAACAATGTCTGGGGCACACAGTGCTTTATAACAGAGGAAATCAGCGAAGATGCTTAGAACAACGTCTGGTGCACACACTCAGTGCTTTATAATCTTGCAAGTTAGAGCAACCGAAGAGGAAGGAAGCCACAGCATCTGAGCTGCTCTGTGAAGAATGAACTGGATTTCAACAGGCAGGCCAGGAGTGGGATGGCGGAGGTATCCAAGAAAACAGCAAGAGGCAGGCAGAGCTCAGTACAAGTTTTTCCACACTGTCAACTATAAAGCTCTGATGGCTGCTAGGGAGAGCACCAGAGCTGTGGGAGAGGGTGAGGCTGGAGCCCTGTGGGCTAACAAATAGGGCTCTAATTCCTGACATTGTGGCAACAAACTATTAGAAATGAGGCCAGACCTGGAAGCCCTGGGGACACAGTCTGGAAGGGGAGACAGACAAGAGATAACCAGAATACAGGCAATGGCACCAAACAGAGATCTGCAGTGACCACTGCACAGTGCGGGGGAAGCTTCTTAGAGGAGGTAACATTTTGAAAAGACAACGTGTACAGCTTATATTAGTACACAACCTCATCGGAGAGAGAAGAAGGGAAGGGAATCCCAGGAGCAGGAGCCATCATGCTCAAAGGTTCCAAGGTTTGGCGATGGGCGATGTCTTTGGGGACCCTGGGAGTCGAGCAGTGTGGCTAAGCAGAGCCTGCAAAGGTGAGGGTGCTAGAAGGCCAGGTGGGGCTTGGGGGCGGGACCCGGGGGCGGGGCTTGGGGGCGGGACTCGGGGGCGGGGCTCGGGGGCAGGGTGGCCTTGAAGTCCACCCCAGGGAGTTTGGGTCGGATCCACCCGTAATGACGGCTGGCCCACACCACAGTGATGTGAACAACTGGTACGGTAGACAGGTTGTTCTGGGAGCCGTGGAGACAGGACGAGCCTGGAAGTTGGTGGACTCATTAAGGGGCTAGTGAAATAACAATGCCCCGACCTGATTAAATCCAGTGAATGGGGGAATGAGAAGGCCAAGGCTGTAGCTTGAATAGATGCGTCAGTGAGACCCTATTCACAACCAGAGCCTAAAACAACATGTAGAGCCAGTTAAAAGCTCTCATGTGTTTAAAGAACAAATTAATGAAAGAATGGGTAGACAGGCGGGGTGCGGTGGCTCACGCCCGTAATCCCAGTACTTTGGGAGGCCGAGGTGGGTGGATCATGAGGTCAGGAGTTCGAGATCAGCTTGGCCCACATGATGAAACCCCATTTCAACTAAAAATAACAAAATTAGCCAGGCGTGGTGGCGGGGTGCCTGTGATCCCAGCTACTAGGGAGGCTGAGGAAGGAGAATCACTTGAACCTGGGAGGTGGAGGTTGCAGTGAGCCAAGATCACACCACTGCACTCCAGCCTGGGCAACAAAAGAGAAACTGTCTCAAAAAAAAAAAAAAAGTAGATAGAGAAAGAGCAAGAGAAGGAGAGAACAAAGAGGAAGAAAAACTCATGAAGAGTAGGGAAAGGAATCTGGGTTTTTTTGTTTTGGTTTGGGGTTTTTTTTTTTTTTTTTTTTTGAGACAGATTCTCACTCTATAACCCAGCCTGGTGTGCAGTGGTACGATCTCGGCTCACTGCAGCCTCCGTCTCCCAGGTTCAAGTGATTCTCCTGCCTCAGTCTCCCAAGTAGCTCAGATTATAGGTGTCCACCACGCCGGGCTAATTTTTGAATTTTTAGTAAAGACAGGGTCTCACCACGTTGGCCAGGCTGGTCTTGAACTCCTGACCTCAAATGATCCACTCACCTCAGCCTCCCAAAGTGCTGGGATTACAGGCGTGACCCACTGCATCCGGCCAGAGTCTGGTTTTAAACCCGTGGAGCTACAGTTCTCTGGCAAGCAGGGAAAGGACACAACTCGTGGACTGATGAGTAGGAGGGTCTAACACGAAGGCCTCTTGGGGACCCGCTGGGGGTTGGCGGGCATCACCGTTCTGCATCCTGGGAGGAGAGCTGGTGGGAGGAGCTTTTTGGCAGGTGTCTCTTTCTAGCCTCCGGCAGGGGGCAGCAACAAAAGACGGTTCAGAAGAGAGAACGTGGCTAAGTACGTGCGTTTCAAGCCAAAGGATTCTAGAAACTTCTGTCACAGGTATGGAATCCAACCACAGGGCCCACAGGTACGGAATCCAACCACAATGCCCATGTGGTGAAGCCACTGTGCTGGTCCAAGCAGAAAGAGACGAACAAAATGACACTGAGCCCAGTTCATCCTGAAAGCAGAACCTCTGAGCTATGTGGTTAAGAATGGAAATTCCAATTTTAGTCCAAGCAAATCTTTTGATGTATCAAGTTCGAGGGTGAGGTTTCATTAAAGGAATTTAAAATAAAAAAGTGAGATCACAGCAAATTTTTTTAAATGATTGTTTCAGTGAAGGGAAAAAAGGTCTTTATCCTGATTCAGGGCGTAATTCCTGATCCTGGTCCCTGGAGACAACACCCACCCTTGGGCAAATCATTCCTGGGGATGGAGAAGGGAGGGAGGCGTCTCTTTATTTCCTTGTATATAAAATACAAGAACTAAATAACTTGGATTAATGACCAGGGCTGGGGTTTATGATAAGACTGTGATTAGGACCACATAAAAGGAGAAAATGTCTTAATAAGAACTGCTTTGTGGCCTGTTTGAGCCTTCCTTAGTAAACTAATAAGTTACAATTTTCCTGGAGAGAAAATCTTGGAAATGACCCATTTCCCCAACAGGACATCATTTCCTGTAATTCACATGTGGTCAAGTTAAAAAAGATCGTTTGAACCTAGCTTAGCCAGACCAGGGAGAACATTAAAAATAAGTGTTTATTTTTCTGATTAAAGCCAAACAATGAGACTCAAAATAGGCCACAGAAATCTCACAGAATCTTCCAAGTTCCCCTGAGCTGACACATCGAAGGCCATCTACTCACAGGGGAAAGAAGCAGAGGTACCGGCCTTCTCCTACTGGGCAGGGCTGGAGATCTGTCAGTCAAATTCCTTGTCCATATTTAGGAGCAGAGCTTCCTTCCGGCCAAAAGAGTAAGTTGGCTATGAAGGACATAGTTCCAGGCAGACACTAAGTACAGCAGTTGGTGTGATAACAGGACAGATGAAAATGGAAGGTCTCCTCCAAGAATCCCACAGCCTGGGTCAGGGCTCCAAGGGGCTGACTGGCTCCTGTGGTTCAAATCTCTGCAAACGTCTTCTTCCCTCCTACCCCATCTACGGCAGGTAGCTGAGCCCTGGCCAGGGCCCTGGGAGCGTACACTCTCAGCAAGCAGATATGAACAGACACTTCCGGAAAGTAGACAGGTGGACAGCCAGTAAGAATATGCAAAGGTGTCATCAACGAAATGCAAATCAAAACTATTTCACAATGACTAGAATAGCAAAAGTGAAAAAAGACCCACAATATCAAATGCTGGTGAGGACATGGAGCAAGGCTGACTCTCACACACCGCTGCTGGGGACGTAAATGGTGCAAAACTTTGTTGTTCTTATTGTTTGAGACAGGATCTCACTGTTACCCAGACTGGAGTGCAGTGGTGCCATCTCAGCTTGCTGCAGCCTCGACACCCCAGGCTCGAGCGATCCTCCAGCTTCCCGGGCAGCTGGGATTGCAGATGCGCACCACCACACTCTAAAATTTTCTGTCGATACAGGGTTTCGCCTTGTTGCTCAGGCTAGTCTCAAACTCCTGGGCTCAAGCAATCTGCCTGCCTTGGCCTCCCAAAGTGCTGGGATT
Source organism: Piliocolobus tephrosceles (assembly GCF_002776525.5). Taxonomy (NCBI): domain Eukaryota; kingdom Metazoa; phylum Chordata; class Mammalia; order Primates; family Cercopithecidae; genus Piliocolobus; species Piliocolobus tephrosceles. Next base: position 647,741 of record NC_045449.1, read on the forward strand.
ACAGGCGTGAGCCACCGTGCCTGGTCAGTATAACCACTTTGAAGAACTGTTTGGTCCGTCTTATGAAGGTGAACGTACATTTACCTGATAATCTCCTCAGCATTCTACTGCCCAGTATTCCTACTTATCAGTATTTACCCAAGATAATTTTTTTAAGTCCATAAAAATGTTTGTTTATAACAGCCTTCCCCCACCCCAAACTGACAACAACTCACATCCATCGTTGGAAGAATGGATACACTGTGACAAGATGCTCATCCAAGAGAACACTTCTCAGCAATAAGAAGGAACAAACTGATCTACGCAGAAACAAGGATAAGCCTCACAATGATGCTGAGCAAATGAAGCCAGACACCGAATAACACTGACGGTGTGATTCCATTTCCATGACGTTCTACAGGCAACACTAAATTACAGCCACAGAAAACCAAGGCGACGGGTGAGAGGGGGAGTCCCCGGAGAGGCCCAGCAGGGAGACTGCAGGGAGACGGAAACGTTCTCGGTCTTGTTTGCATAATTGCTCATATCGGTATAACAGTTGTTCAAACACATTTAGCTGGGTACTTAAGAGCCATAAATTTTACTGTATTAAATTAAACCTAAAAAAAAAACCTCATATCAAAAAGAGAGAGAAAAAACATAATTTGTCTTCATCTCCTCTAGAGCCAGGTAACCAAGAATTCCAGCGTGAGCACAGGGTGCTGCCTCCCGAGCACGGCCACCTTCCCACAGGTGACCACCTCCCCTCCCTCCCTCCCTGCCTTTCTCTGCCATGGTTCCCTGTCGCCATGAATGGAACCAACTGCCCTCTACCCAGTGTCCCAAAACCAGACACCTGGCAGTCCTTCCACATGCTTCTCTCTTCCTCTCGTCTGCTCAGTTCCTAGACAGTTCCTGAATGAGGCGGAGCCCTTCCTGGTCTCCACCCCAACTGCCTCCATTGCAGGGGTTTCTTTTGTTTGTTTTGGTTTGGTTTTGAGACAGAGTCTCGCTCTGTTGCCCAGGCTGGAGTGCAGTGGCGCGATCTCGGCTCACTGCAACCTCTGTTTCCCGGGTTCAAGTGATTTTCCTGCTTGAGCCATCTGAGTAGCTGGGATTACAGGCGTGAGCCACCATGCCCGGCTAATTTTTGTATTTTTAATAGACACGGGGTTTCACCATGTTGGCCAGGCTGGTCTGGACCTGACCTGAGGTGATCTGTTCACCTCGGCCTCCCAAAGTGCTGGGATTACAGGCGTGAGCCCCTATCTCTACTAAAAGATAAAAATAAAACTTGGGGCCAGGCGCGGTGGCTCACGCCTGTAATCCCAGCACTTTGGGACGTCAAGGCACGCGGATCACAAGGTCAGGAGTTCAAGACCAGACTGGCCAACATGGTGAACCCTTGTCTCTACTAAAAATACAAAAATTAGCTGGGCATGGTGGCGGGTGCCTGTAATTCCAGCTATTTAGGAGGCTGAGGCAGGAGAATTGCTTGAAGCTGGGAGGCAGAGGTTGCAGTGAGCCACTGCACTCTAGCCTGGTTGACAGAGTCAAGACTCCATCTCAAAAAAAAAAAAAATAAATAAATATAAATAAATAAATAAATAAAACTTGGCTGTGTAGGCTGGGCACAGTGGCTCACGCCTGTATTCCCAGCACTTTGGGAGGCTGAGGTGGGCGGATCACGAGGTCAGGAGATTGAGACCATCCTGGCTAACACGGTGAAACCCCGTCTCTACTAAAAAATACAAAAAACTAGCCAGGCGAGGTGGCGGGCGCCTGTAGTCCCAGCTGTTCGGGAGGCTGAGGCAGGAGAATGGCGTGAACCCGGGAGGCGGAGCTTGCAGTGAGCTGAGATCCGGCCACTGCACTCCAGCCTGGGCGACAGAGCCAGACTCCGTCTCAAAAAGAAAAACAAACAAAAAAAAACTTGGCTGTGTGTAGTGGCGTGCACCTGGAGTCCTAGCTACTTGGGAGGCTACACCTGGCCCACTTCATATTTTTGAATGGTAAGGAAAAAAAAAACACACACACACACACACCAGGGCCTTGTTTCCTCTCTCTCCTGCCCATTCCTTCTCTCTCCACAACAACTCACTCAGGCAGCAACAGGGTCAATCAGGCCAGGAAGGGAACGGCTGGGGGAAGACGATGCTGACTCTCTCTTACTGACTCTCAGTTTCTGAGACATGGAAACCCCTGTTACAGAGGCCTCTCTTTTCTCCCCCCACCCCGCCCCCGCCGAGAACCCCCAGCAGAAGCTGCTCACTGGCTGTTGTCAAAGTAGCCCTTTGTTCTTGGAGTTGAACCAGCACAGGCCTCAAATTTCCATCCACAGCTCCAAACCCCTCCTACATCACCTCCACGACCTCAGGCTAAGGAAAGAAAGAAGCTGGCCAAAAACATCCCAGGCGAAGAAGCCAAAGCTCCTCCCAAGAGAGGTGACCCCGGAGGGGACCCTCTGGTCTCCTCTCCAAGGAGCCAGGCTGGTGCTGGGAGGGCAGCAGCAATGCCCGGAAAGCAGAGCACCGAGGAAGGCTCACAGGACAAGAACTTCAGGGGTCACAGTCCCGTATTGTACAGAAGGAGGGGGCAGCAAAGACCCAAGATCCAAAGACAGACTTGCAGGCCCAGGCATGGTGCTCATGCCTGTAATCCCAATCAGTGTGGGAGGCCCAGGTGCGGATGACCTGAGGTCAGGAGTTTGAGGCCAGCCTGAGCAACATACACAGCCCCGTCTCTACTAAAAGATAAAAATAAAACGTCGCTCTGTGTAGTGGGCCCTGTGTAGGGGACCGTGTGTAGCGGGCCCTGTGCAGCGGGCAGTGTGTAGCGGGCGGTGTGCAGCGGGCCCTGTGTAGGGGGCCGTGTGCAGCAGGCAGTGTGTAGCACGCCCTGTGCAGGGGGCCGTGTGTAGCGGGTGGTGTGTAGCGGGCCCTGTGCAGCAGGCCGTGTCTAGCGGGCCCTGTGTAGTGGACCATGTGTAGTGGGCTGTGTGTAGTGGCGTGCACCTGGAGTCCTAGCTACTTGGGGGGCTGAGGTGGGAGGATCCCTTGAACAGAGAAATTTGAGGTGACAGTGAGCTATGACTGCACCACTGGACTCCAGCCTGGGCAACACAGCGAGACCCTGTCTCTAAAAAACAATAATAATGTCAAAAAACAGAGATTTGGGGAACTGCAGATGATGGCGGCAGGGCGTCACCAGAGCAAGTCAGGGAAGTGTGTCTTGCACTGTCCAGCAGAAGGACAACACTGTCGACACACAGATGTGATGGCCACAGGAGAAGGGCAGCTGGGCTGGGGACAGGCTGGCATGGATCCTCCTCCATTCTCTTCCCATCCACCTTTCTAGAACACCTTCTGGGCCCTCGTTTGCTTCTCTAGCCACCCAGCAGGGAAGTGCAGTGTCTTGAATGGGGAACCCAAATGTTCAGAAACTAGAACAGGGACGGACGGTCCCTTGGGAATTAATAAGCAAACCGGAACTGAAGACTGATCCCAAGTGTCTCAACAGCTCTGGATGTCCTGATAAAACATGTCTCTAGAATGTGAACAGTTTTGAAGTATCTGTATTCCAATCACCAATCCAGAACCTCGGGGGCCAAAGAAAGTGTGGGTTTTCCCCCAAACAAAGATTTAGCTGAGGACACAGGAGAATGACCCAGGTGTGAACGAAAGGAGAGTCTGGCCTGAGGCATCCTGTGGCCCTGCCATCTCTCTTAGGGGTAAGAGGGACATCTAAGGCCAAGCGGAGCTGAGTCAGGCCTCCTGGATGGGATGAGACGGTACGAGAGAGAGGTCCAGGAAAGGTCTCGTTCAGACTGACATGTCCCATCATCGGTCAAGGTTTGGATGGACACTAACAAGACTTAAGATGCATGGCCGGGCACGGTGGCTCACACCTGTCATCCCGGCACTTTGGGAGGCCGAGGCGGGCAAATCACAAGGTCAGAAGTTCGAGACCAGCCTGGCCAACACGGTGAAACCCATCTCTACTAAAAATATAAAAATTTGCCGGGCGTTGATGATTAGTGCAGGTGCATGTCATCCCCGCTACTCGGGAGGCTGAGGCAGGAGAATCACTTGAATCCAGGAGGCGGAGTTTACAATGAGCTGAGATTGCACCACTGCACTCCAGCTTGGGCGACAAGAGTGAGACTCTGTCTCAAAAAAAAAAAAAAAGAAAAAAGAAAAAAAGAAACAGAAGAGTTCAGGATTTCATAGTCCGTCTCCTACGTCTAGTCTTTCATTTCTCACAATCGTTTCTTAGCCAGGAATCACTCCTTCAAGTAAATGGCTGCTTCCTTTTCTTTGTGCACATGCCCCCCCTCTGAAGAAAGGCTCCATGCCCACCTGGGGCTGTGCTACTCGCTTTTAATGCTCCTTAGAAAGTTCTCTACAAAGGCTCCAAACACAGCTCAAAACCCTGGCATGGAACCACAAGAAAGGCACAGAGAGGCAGGGGTGAGGTGGAGCCCATCAGAAACCGAAGGCTGTGTGTTAGGATCCACCCCATTCTGACCACGGTGCCGGGTCCCTCCACCGAAGCAGCTCTCAGGTCCCAAGCGTTAGGCAGCGTGGATTTCAGTCAGGAAAACTACGCAAGGGTATGTTCTTAGACAGAATCTCTCCAACATTATTCTTGGCTCTGCTGACACAGCTTTGGCTTTAAAAAATCAATAAATTAAGCAAGCAGAAGGTTCTCTAACATCCAGGCTGGACTAAAGGGTTTTGCTCTTACTGAGCCAAAGGGAATACTTAGTCCAAGACACGTAAGACAGATTCTGCTGGATACCTGACACTCGCTCATGATTCTTCCCTGCTCATGATTCTTCCCTGCGAGGCCAGCAGCGCACAGCGAGGCTTCACTCCACCAGAACCAACACTGTCGGCTGGCGCAGGGGCTCACGCCGGGAATCCCAGCACTTTGGGAGGCTGAGCAGGTGGATCACCTGAGGTCAGGAGTTTGAGACCAGCCTGGCCAACATGGTGAAACCCCGTCTCCACTAAAGATACAAAAATTAGCCAGGCGTGGTGGTGCACACCTATAATCTCAGCTACTTGGGAGGCTGAGGCAGGAGAATCCCTTGAACCCGGGAGGCAGAGGTTGCAGTGAGCCGAGATCGTGCCACTGCAGCCTGGGCAACAGAGTGAGACTCTGTCTCTAAAAATATATATATAATAACGATAATACCTCTCACTACACTGGATGGTTTGATCCAACCTAACGCAAAAAGAGGGAGGCTTTGATCTCATTCTATTGTTTATCCTAACATTTTTGCCTGACAATCTGGATAAAACAAACTTTTATTTTATTTTTTATTTATTTATTTTTTCAGACCCCAGCTGGAGTGTGGTGGTGCAATCATGGCTGTAGCCTCAACCTCCCGGGCTCAAGCGATCCACCCACCTCTGCCTCCCAAGTAGCTGGGACTACAAGGCATGCACCACCACACTTGGCTAATTTTTGTATTTTTTTTTTTTTCTGTAGAGATGGGGTCTCATCATGTTGCCCAGGCTGGTCTCAAACTCCTGACCTCAACCAATCCACCCGCCTCAACCTTCCAAAGTGCTGGGATTACAGGTGTGAGCCACCACGCCCGGCCTCTTTTATCTAGTGGGAGCTCCGTAAATCCGTGCTAGCTGACCAGCCAGTCCTCTCTCAGGCAAGTGGCCACAGTGACGAAGGTTTGGTGAAGGTGCAGGGGGAGGATGTGTGGACAACGTACAGTCACGAGGCAGTGTCCGATTCCGTGAGCGTGACTGGGGAAGCTGCCGTTCAAAAGCTCTTGTCACCAAAGTCAAGAATACCTTCTTCTGCACCACATTCTCGGAGACTTTCCAAATCCCGGGCACTTTGAGGCCTTCGCTCCCTCCTCTAAAACCCCACAGCTTACTCCACCCAAGTGAAGAGGCCAAGAAAAGAATCCATTTTATTTGTCAGAACTCGCCACAAGGTAAACAAATACAAAGAAAGCGTGTACTCGCCAATTAAACAGGAATGCAGGCTTCTGGCGGCAGCATGACCCCGTTTTTCCATTCACTCCATGTCAGTGAACCACCACCACTGAGCTGGCCCCTATGGCTTGAGGGGGAAAAAGAGAAAGGCTTTCCACGTGTTTCTACACGCCTTTTCCACCTCCTTTTTCCTAAGAAAAAAGCAGAATTCCATTTCAGCCAATTCCCATTCGATGGAAAAGAAGTACAGAGCAGGCCGGGCGCGGTGGCGCAAGCCTGTAATCCCAGCACTTTGGGAGGCCGAGACGGGCGGATCACGAGGTCAGGAGATCGAGACCATCCTGACTAACACGGTGAAACCCCGTCTCTACTAAAAAATACAAAAAACTAGCCGGGCGAGGTGGCGGGCGCCTGTAGTCCCAGCTACTCCGGAGGCTGAGGCAGGAGAATGGCGTAAACCCGGGAGGCGGAGCTTGCAGTGAGCTGAGATCCGGCCACTGCACTCCAGCCTGGGTGACAGAGCGAGACTCCGTCTCAAAAAAAAAAAAAAAAAAAAAAGTACAGAGCAGCGAGGACGTGGGCTTCGGCGTCACAGAGGCCTGACTTTCAACCCTCGGTTCCGTGACAAGCCGTTAGCCGTGACGTCCATCAAGTCCACCGGACCTCTCCAAGCCTCAGCTCCCTCACGTGTAAAACAGAGAGGTCTGGAGCTGCCACACAGGTCATGGATGAGAAGCGTGCCCGGTACAGCACACACTGAGGAGTGTTCCTGTTCCTCAGCTTCGGTTCATACAACACGGATGGGGAGCAGGTACCGTACACGGTACAGAGAGGGACAGAAGCCAGGGTTTAAGGCACTTCCAATGCAATACAAAGGAAAATCTGTATCTTACAGCAGGATTAAGTTCCACAAGATTAGTTTTAATTTATAATCCTTATTTCTTTGAGACAGGGTCTGGCTGTTACTCAGGCTGGAGTGCAGTGGTGCAAGCACAGCTCACTGCAGCCTTGACTTACTGGGTTCAAGTTATCCTCCCACCTCAGCCTCCTGAGTAGCTGGGACCACAGGCGTGCACCACCACTCCTGGCTAATTTTTAAAATTATTCTGTAGAGATGGGGTCTCACTGTGTTGCCCAGTCTGGCAAATAAATCCTGGGCTCAAAGGATCTGGCCACCTTGGCCTCCCAAAGTTCTGGGATGACAGACATGAGCCACCACACCTGGTCTCAGGAAGGTTTTTTGACATCAAGAAAATGAGGGTGGCTCTTAGGTCTTCAGACAACTGCTATTATCAATCACAGCAAAAAATAAAAAATAAAAATAAATACAGCTGGGATATGAGAGGACTTTCTAGATGCATCAGAACTTACATAAAGCTTGACAGAGGACAGACGCAGTGGCTCGCACCTGTAATCCCAGCACTTTGGGAGGCCAGGGTAGGTGGATCACCTGAGGTCAGAAGTTCGAGACCAGCCTGGCCAACATGGAGAAACCCCGAATCTACTAAAAATACAAAAATTAACTGGACATGGTGGCGGGCACCTGTAATCCCAGCTACCCAGGAGGCTGAGGCAGGAGAATCGCTTGAACCCGGGAGGTGGAGGTTGCTGTGAGCTGAAATCGCACAACTGCATGCCAGCCTGGGCGACAAGAGCAAAACTCTGTCTCAAAAAAAAAAAAAAAAAAAGATCGACAGAGCCACTTGAAACATCTGACTCAGAAGAAACAAGAACCAGAGCGCTGGGGGTTCTAAGCCTTAGTGCACAAAGAGAAAGAGACTGAGGTTTGTGGTTAACAGATGGATTGTGGTTAGGCAACAGGATCAAATCTCAGCTCCACCACCTGCCAGCTATGTGACACTTGGCTTCTAAGGAGCATGAAGTGAGAAGATAGAGCAGGAAGCCCAGCGCCTGCAGGTGCCACGTGCTTAGTAAGTGACGAAGTTACTGTTGTTGCAACCTACTAAAAAGCTCTAAGCCCTGATACCTGTAGTGATTCTGCATTGGAGGCAAAAAGACCCTAGGAAGGTAGAAATGAATGAGAAATGCAGAGAGACTGGCCGGGTGCAGCGGCTCACGCCTTTCATCCTAGCACTTTGGGAAGCCAAGGCAGGTGGACTGCCTGAGGTCAGAAGTTCAAGAACAGGCTGGCCAACATGGCAAAACCCTGTCTCCACTAAAATACAAACATTAGCCAGGAGTGGTGGCGTGTGCCTATAATCCCAGCTACTCGAGAGGCTGAGGCAGGAGAATCGCTTGAACCCAGGAATTGGAAGTTGCAGTGAGCCGAGATTGTGCCATTGCACTCCAGCCTGAGCAACAGAGCGAGACTGTTGAAAGAAAGAAAGAGAGAAAGAGAGAGAAGGAAAGGAAAAGAAAGGAAAGGAAAGGAAAGGAAAAAGGAAGGGAACAGGAAGGAAGGAAAGAAAAGAAAGGAAAGAAAGAAAGAAAGAGAAATGCAGACAGATTAATTCTTGGCTGTTGCAGAATGCAAAATGAGGATAGACGCCCAGGTTTCAAGTTTAAGGCTCTGCGTATTTCGGAGCCTGGTGAAAAGCAAAGTACTGCCACCTTTTCCCTTCGCTCCTGTGACCTGCCATAGATCACGTACCCCCACTCACAAAGAGCACACCCCCAGTGCCCCATCCCTCTCACTGGGATGAAGAAAGATGCCCAAATCCCAAGATCCAAACTTCTGAAAAAACTGAATTCAACACAACAAAAGTCAACACCTTATGGGTAAAGGGTCTTAATTAAACAGTGTCAAGCATGCCAACGTGAACTCTGTGTTTGGACCTACTCATTATGAAATAAACTTAAGAACAAACCCCATCTAAGAACAGGAAAAAACCCAGCAACTCTCATGCACATCAAATGCTGTTCTCAATGATCCTTTTCCCTCTAAATGTCACATAGTACCAGCAGGTGGGAGATAATTAAAGTTTGAATAAAATTTGTTTTACATGCCTCCGTTTGAACACTTTTGTTCCGCAAAGCTTTTCCCGCTCCAGCCCAAACATGCACCCACAAAGGAAGAGGTTTTTCTTTTTTTTTTCTTTTCTTTTTTTTTTTTCTTTTCTTTTTGACGGCATCTTGCTCTGCCGCCCAGGCTGGAGTGCAGTGGCACGATCTCGGCTCACTACAACCTCTGCCTCCCGGGTTCACACCATTCTCCTGCCTCAGCCTCCCAAGTAGCTGGGACTACAGGCGCCCACCACCATGCCTGGCTAATTTTTTGTATTTTTAGTAGAGACGGGGTTTCACCGTGTTGGCCAGGATGGTCTCGATCTCCTGACCTCGTGATCTGCCCGCCTCAGCCTCCCAAAGTGCTGGGATTACAGGCATGAGCCACCGCGCCTAGATAAGAGTTTTTTCAAAATAATATTTTTTTCTGGATTTTTCTGGTTACATCTGGGGCTTTATGACTTCAGACAGATAGGGTGGAGGAGGTAATTTATGAAAAGAAACATCACTCTTGATCCGTGTTTACATTCCGTAAGGGAGTGAATTTGGCTTTTGGATTCTCCTCCCAGGCCTATCAGGGGAATAGAATCCTTGCTCCTATTTGATGAGATTTATGGCGCAACGAGGTCTGTGGGGCTGATGCTACGCCATCTGCTTCACGAATACGGCCCCTCCATTTGCAAAGTGCTGACTTGGAACATTTGTATTTTTCCCTTACAAATCAATCAATCTATCTATCTATCTATCTATCTATCTATCTATCTATCTATCTATCTAATCAACCTTATCTATCTATTATCTATCTATCTATCTATCTATCTATCTATCTATCTATCTATCTATC
>NC_045449.1:657500-658333 GCF_002776525.5 Piliocolobus tephrosceles
ATCTATCTATCTATCTATCTATCTATCTATCTATCTATCTATCTATCCGTCCATCCATCCATCCATCTCCCTCTGTTGCCCAGGCTGTTATGCAGTGACATGATCACAGCTCACTGCAACCTTGACTTCCTGAGCTCAGGCGATCCTCTTCAGCCTCCCGAATGGCTGGGACCACAGCTGTGTGCCACCACGCCCAGCTGATTTTTTGTAGAAATGAGGTCTCATTATATTGTTGAGGCTGGTCTCAAACTCCTGAGTTAAGCGATCCTCCCACCTTGGCCTCCCAACGTGCTGGGATTACAGGCATGAGCCACTGCGCCCAGCCTAAATCTCTCATCTTTATAAGGAATCACCTTATGGCTTTCCATCCCATTCACACACACTTAGCATCCATATCTGCCTTTAATAAAAGGTCATAATACAGCCCTGGCATCACAAAAGCTAACCAGAGAACACTAAGGATATCAGCTCATGAAGATGCTCTGTCTACAACGAGACTAGCACAGTTGTCTTCAGAAAAGGAAACTGAGGCAGTGAGCGGCTACAATGCTTCGACACAGGGGACCTCAACCCAGGACTTGCGCTTTTAGTTCCATCACAGGTGCATCAGAGACCGCACTTAGTTGGGGAGTAACCTAAGCTAACTCCACCATGCACAGCCCAACGAGGAACCTAAGCTAGCCCTACCATGCACAACCCAACGACAAACCTAAGCTAACCCCACCATGCACAACCCAACAATGAACCTAAGCTAACCCCACCATGCACAGCCCAACAAGGAACCTAAGCTAACCCCACCATGCACAACCCAACAAGGAACCTAAGCTAACCCC
>NC_045449.1:658343-667438 GCF_002776525.5 Piliocolobus tephrosceles
CCACCACGCACAGCCCAACAAGGAACCTAAGCTAACCCCACCATGCAAACCCCAAAACAAACCTAAGCCAACCCCACCATGCACAACCCAAAAACGAACCTAAGCTAACACCACCATGCACAGCCCAACGAGGAACCTAAGCTAACCCCACCATGCACAACCCAAAAACGAACCTAAGCTAACCCCACCATGCACAGCCCAACAATTAGAATTTAGGGCATTTTAGTTGGACTCAGACCTCAGGGTTTGAATTTAAGAAGGTGAGAGTTACAGGAATGTGTGTAGGGATTATGGCTGGAATGCTGCCTCTCACTCACAGTTGACCGTCTTCTCAGGACTCTCCAAATCCACCTGGTATCTCTCTTCTGCTCCTGCACTGCCAGGCCACCCCTCATCCAAACACCAGGTTTCCAGCACTGGAGCCTCACAAGCTCCATCCCCACCCACAACACACTCACAAACGCACCTGGCAAGTCAGTGTCTGCATAGCAGGTCTCACGGTCTCACCACTGCTGACGCTTTGCTGGGAAGGGGCGGGTCGAGGGGGGCTGTTTTGCGCATTGGAGAATGTTCATTGGTGTCCCAGGAAATGCTAGTAATGCCCGCTTAGTGACGATTGAAAACGGTGCCAGAAGCCCAGGAGACTTTGCGAGCAGTGAAACGATTCTGTCTGATCCCATTCTGATGGATGCCTGCCATTCATTATGCACTCACCAAACAGTGTCTAACACGTGGATGCATGTCATTCGTGACGCATTCATCAAAACAGTGTCCAACACAAACAATAAACCCTAAGATAAGCTATGAACTTCAGTTAGTAACAATGGATTCATATGCAGTGGTCACGAATGTAGTGCACGAACGCAAGATGGTAACAACAGCAGGAAACCCCAGAGAGCAACGGAGGGGTATCTGTGAACTCTGTACTTTCTACTCAGTTTTTCTGAAAACCTAAAACTGTTCCATGAAACAAAGTCTATCAATGAAAAATTAAAAGTCTCCAGACATTTGCCTATGTCCCTAAAGGGCAAAGCCGTTCGCTTGGCTGCTGCAGGGGGGAGGAACACACCGATGCAGGCCCAGTCCCCAGCAGGGCAACGCTCTGGTTACTTTCAGGAGTCAATCAGTGCAGTTGTATCAGGCCACGTTCCTGGAGGGAGGCTGGAAAAGGTGAGCTTTCTGAGCCTGCGTGCATGGGCTGTGGAGACTCCTCTGGGGGATAGTCTTATTAGGGGAGAAAGCATGGAACCCAGTCTCAGGAAACCCCAGGCAGAGGCTAGAGAGTGGGGCCTAATCCTCCCGTCCCAGCTTCAAAGACAGCACCTTGGTCGCTATATTCAGTCTGGTAAGAACGCCCTCGTTGGTTTTTCCTTTTACAAAAATTATCTCCATCGCTCAGTAGCCTGAGATAGAAATGGAGAGAAGGCTTGGCCTTCAAAGAAGCCAGAGGAAGCATCTCAACGCCTGGAACCTGGGGGTCCTGCCGGGAGCAGCCTCTGCAGCTCTGCCGCCGGTGTCTGCAGGGACGGGTGGAGACATGATGGAGGTGCCCTGGTCCCAAGCTTTGCTAAGCTGGCTGCTAAAATACCCCCTTCCAGCTGAATGCATAATTGAAATGTGACTGTGTCAAGTTTAAATCCACCTGGCTTTAGCCATTTGCATGGCTGAAACGTGGGTACACCCAGGTCCCCGCCGGCTGCCATCGCGATTTCCCTGGAATCCTGGCTCTCCCTGATTGCCTTTCTCTCTCATCCCTTCCTTTCACCCTTTCCCTCTGTCACCCACGCTGAAGTGCAGTGCCGCAATCTCGTTTCACTGCAATCTCCACCTCCCAAGTTCAAGTGATTCTCCTGCCTCAGCCTTCTAAGTAGCTGGGATTACAGGCACCTGCTACCATGCCCGGTTAATTTTTGTATTTTTAGTAGAGACAGGGTTTCGCCATGTTGCTCAGGCTGGTCTCGAACTCCTGACCTCAAGTGATCTGCCTGCCTCGGACTCCCAACATGCTGGGATTACAGACGTGAGCCACTGCACCCGGCCCACCCCTTCTCTTTACAGTTCATCTTCTCTAACGGAGAAAGGAAGAAAAGAGGGAACCCAAAGAAGCAAGAAAATGAGAGATAATCACACATAAACGACCATGGGGACTGCTGCCATGGTAAAGCTAGGTATGGGGACAAACCTAGCTTTTACTGGGAATTCAGTAACCTTCTAAAGCTGCTACAATAATACTTCCTAGGTTAAAAAGACCTAATCTTTCCCAACATAAATTCTTCTCAACAATGTAATATCTTCCAAGGTGAATCTTTTAATAAAATGGGCTTTAGAAAGTGTTGATGGGCTGGGGGCAGTGGCTCACACCTGTAATCCCAACGCTTTGGGAGGCTGAGGTGGGGAGGATTGTTTGAGGCCAAGAGTTCAAGACCAGCCAGGGCAACATAGCAAGAGTCTATCTCTACAAAAAAAATTATATAGGCTGGGCACTGTGGCTCATGCCTGTAATCCCAGCACTTTGGGAGGCTGACGCAGGCGGATCACCTGAGGTTGGGAGTTAAAGACCAGCCTGACCAACATGGAGAAACGCTGTCCCTACTAAAAATACAAAAAATTAGCCAGGCGTGGAGGCGCATGCCTGTAATTCCAGCTACAAGGGAGGCTGAGGCAGGAGAATCACTTGAACCCAGGAGGCGGAGGTTGCGGTGAGCCAAGATTGTGCCACTGCACTCCAGCCTGGGCAACAAGAGCAAAACTCAGTCTCGAAATCAATCAATCAATCAATCAATCAATCAGCGAGGCATGGTGGTGTGTGCCTGTCATCCTAACCACTTGTGAGGCAGAGGTAGATTATTTTGAGCGCAGCAGTTTGAGGTGACAGTGAGCTATGATCATGCCACGGCACTCCAGACCGGGCAACACAGCAAGACCCTGTGTCTAAAAAACAAGAATAATAGTTTTTTTTAAAAAAGTAGAACTGTTCCCATACCTCTCCGTGTTCGTGGGAGGATTAAGCTGGCTCATGTATATACAGCACTTAACATGCTGCCTCACATACTGTACAAACCTACCAGACGTTTTTAACTATTGTATTTGTGTTTCCACTTCACTTTAAACTAAAATATAAACATCGATTAAACTATCCAGCTGTCCCACTCCTCATCTTGCTAACCCCAGCCCAGGGAAGTTTTTGTGGAATTGACAGATGACATCTGTTTTTCCAGAGAGTTGTTTCTGGTAATAGAACCTTCTCCTCAAATTCAAAGCTTCCCTAAATTCTCTACCAAGAGACACTTGAGCCTCTGTAGATCTCAAAGATGCTAAAATAGGCCACGCGGTCCTGACCACTCACCTCTGGCCACTCAACAAACTCACCCTATTTCTCACTTCCTGCCTATCACACACAATATTCTTTTTCTTCTTTTTTCCCAAGCCAGTGTCCTCCTAGGTCTGTTTCAATGACACCTCTCCTAGGAAAGCCCCTGCGGCAGATACACGGGCTCTGTAATGGAAACTCCGGCGTGCCTAACAATAGTGCCACCGTCACACACACGTGAGCTTTCATGACAGCCAGGGACTGGCAACCCACGGCTGCCGTGCCCAGGAAAAGTATTTCCTGGGGGAGAAAGAAAACTACATTCAGCTCTGGCAGGTCCCACGCAAGTCCGAGCCAGGCTCACGGGACGGAGAATGCTCTGTCCTGGGAAAGGGAGGCAGAGGTAAGGGCTGTTCCCACCCTCCAGTGACCCAGACGGGAAAGGCAGTTGGGTGAGAATCAACATGACAGCAGAGACGCGAGGCTTTTTCCCAGCGTCACTGAAACAAAGCCACTGTAGCTGCCCCACACTGCTTACAGGACAATCAATTAGCAAGATGGATCTCATGATTAATAGAAAACTCAATTTCTTCTTGAAAGCACGTTCTAGGGTGGGGTGCATCCTTATCACATCAGTCAGATGTCAAAAGGCAATCACGTAAATTGAACAAGGGAAGGAAAATGCCAGGCGGCCTCATTGACGTCCGGCATCTTCCGCTATTATTGAAAGGAAATTGAGAAATTACAGACGGTACCGCCTATTAGCTTCAATGCCCCGTCCCAGGGCGATCCGCAAAGATTTCCTCGCTGTGCTGTCAACTCTGGGTTAATTGAATTCTCGGTCCACAGTTTTTATTTCTTTTCTCCTCTTTTTGAGATGGAATCTCGCTCTGCTGCCCAGGCTGGAGTGCACTGGCGTGATCTTGGCTCACTGCAACCTCCGCCTCTGGGGTTCAAGCAATTCTCCGCAATGTCTCACACCTGTAATCCCAGCACCCTGCCTGGAACACCTTTGATCCCATCTTCACCTACTAACTCCTACTCTGCTGTCAAGAGCTCATCCGGACACCACCTCCTCTGAGAAACTACTCTGAGGCCAGGCGCAATGTCTCACACCTGTAATCCCAGCACTTTGGGAGGCCAAGGTGGGAGGATCACTTGAGGCCAGGAGTTCAAGGCCAGGCTAGGTAAGATGGAGACATCTCATCTTTACAAAAAACACAAAAATTAGCCAGGCCGGTACTACACGCCTGTAGTTCCAAGCTGAGGTGGGAGGATTGCTTGAACCCGGGAGGTTGAGGCTGCAGTGAGCCATGATGGCGTCCAGCCTGGGTGACACAACAGACCCTGTCTCAAAAAACAAAAACAAAACAAAATAACTACCCCGAGAGCCATTTCCTCCTACCCGCCCCCCCCACTCAAAAAAAGGACAGGGCTGGGATTCTGCCTCTGGGCATGCTTTTCTTTTCCTTTTCTTTTTTTTTTTTTTGAGACAGAGTCTCCTTCTGTCGCCCAGGCTGGAGTGCAGTGGCGCGATCTCAGTTCACTGCAAGCTGCGCCTCCCAGATTCAAGCGATTCTCCGCCCTCAGCCTCCCAAGTAGCTGGAACTACAGGCGCCCGCCACCACGCCCGGATAATTTTTGTATTTTCAGTAGAGACGGGGTTTCACCATGTTGCTCAGGCTGGTCTCGAACTCCTGACCTCAGGTGATCCAGCCGCCTCGGCCTCCCAAAGTGCTGGGATTACAGGCCTCAGTGAGCCACAGCGCCCGGCCTGTGCATGCTTTTCTTACAGCACCTTCTATGTTAACAGTATTGTAACTGTCTCCTTACTTCGCTTAATACTCCATCTATCTATCCATCCATTAATTCAACAAATATTGACGTGCTGGGCCCGTCAAAAAATAAGACCCTGAGGGAGACACCTGGATGCCTGCTCTTCTGGGCTCACATTCTCGTGAGGGTGGACGATCAATAAGCAACAATCAACAAAAGACGACAGATATCAGTGAGAGTGGCGAAGAAGACACAGCTTGCTTCTCTCTCCCGCAGGGAGACTTAGCTCCTTGAGGGCAAAGCCTGATTCACTCATGATTGTATCTTCAGGAACTGGCACTGAGCCTTAAAAACAAAACCGAGGATTCCACACTTTCCTTTCTCTCCTCTCTGTTACGGAGATTTAGGTACAGGCTTTCTTTCCTGGGAGACAATAAAATAAGCTTCCTGAAGGAGGATCTTGCCCAGCTGATAAATTTTACAAGCCGGGGACAGTGGTGCACACATGTAGTCCCAGCTACTAGGGAGGACGAGGCAGGAGGATCACTTGAGCCCAGGAGTTCGAGGCTGCAGTGAGCCGTGATCATGTCATCGCAACCCAGTCTGAGTAATAGAGCGAGACCCTGTCTCTAAATTAATTATTTTTACAAAGGAAGTCAAAGAGCTTTTGTTAAAGTAAATGATATCCTCAAGCTATGGAGTGTAACACTAAAACTTTTCTGAGGGCCAGGCGCAGTGGCACACGCCTGTAATCCCAGCACTATGGGAGGCCGAGGTGGGCAGATCACCTGAGGTCAGGAGTTCGAGACCAGCTTGACCAACATGGAGAAATCCCATCTCTACTAAAAATACAAAAATTAGCCGGGCGTGGTGGCAGGTGCCTGTAATCCCAGCCACTCGGGAGGCTGAGGCAGGAGAATCGCTTGAACCCGGAGGCAGAGTTAGCAGTGAGCCAAGATTGTGCCACTGCACTCCAGTCTGGGCAACAGAGCAAAACTCCGTCTCAAAACAAAAAAAAAAACAAACAAAACAAAAAAACCCCACAAACTTTTCTGAAGATATAGCCGAAAAGCTTGTGAAGAGAGAGAGCATTTTATAGATGGAGAAATGGAGGCCTGGAAATGGTGACGTGCCCAGGGCCACAATGCCAGGAACCTGGAGCTGACCATCTGGCTTCAGAGCCCACTCTCTTCCCCACCAGATTCCCAGCTCTCGCAGGAACAGAGGGGCACAAGGCAGGTACAAATCTCAGAGGAAATCTCTTTCCTCCCAGGAGGCTGGTGGCAAACCATGGCTGGCATCAGGACCCTCCTTGGGTGGGAAGGGAGGGTGGGGAGGATGGTGAGTTTATTTACGAGCAAAATGAATCTGCTGGTTCAAGGAGAAGAAACATGAATGATACTAGCTTTTCAAATTCTTACCACTGGGACCGGCCCTAAAGTTTAGCACTTTATTGGAAAGCCAAAAAACCACTCAAAAGCTAATGCCTACAGAGAAAACAGCCAAAAAAAGTACCTTTTTTTTTTTTTTCTCTTCATGGAAAGAAAGTTTTCTAATATTTAAAAGCTCAGGATTATTCTGGAGAGATGTTAAAAATGACCCAGTCTGCAGGGCTAGAAGCATCTTCTGGGAGGCAGAGGAGTTTTGACAGAAAAGTGTGGACTTTATGAAAAGAGAGATCTGCATTCTTTTTTTTTTCTTTTTTTTCTTTTTTGACGGAGTTTAGCTCTTGTTGCCCAGGCTGGAGTGCAGTGGTGTGATTTCAGCTCATTGCAACTTCCGCCTCCCAGATTCAAGCGATTCTCCTGCCTCAGCCTCCTGAGTACCTGGGATTACAGGTGCACACCACCACGCCTGGCTAATTTTTGTATATTTAGCAGAGATGGGGTTTCACTATGTTGGCCAGGCTGGTCTCGAACTCCTGACCTCAGGTGATCCATCCACCTCAGCCTCCCAAAGTGCTGGGATTACAGGCCTGATTTTTGTATTTTTAGTAGCGACGGGGTTTCACTATGTTGGCCAGGCTGGTCTCGAACTCCTGGCCTTGTGATCTGCCCACCTCGTCCTCCTGAAGTGCTGGGATTACAGGCGTGAGTCATGGTGCCTGGCCTGACATTTCTGCATTCTCATTTGTATACGGTAAACCCCTCTGGGCCTGGATGTCACCCTCTGCAACACGTAGGGATCTGTGGGGGGAGACGATCTCTACATGACATGGAGTAACAGTATCTGGCACAAAGGCGGACACTGAATCAATGCCAGCTCCTTTCCTCTCCGCAGTTTATTCCGGGGAAGAACCTTGGCCTGGGAAACAGCAGACCTGGTCCAACTCCCGGCTCTGCCCAGACCCCAAGTGACTCAAATGCTTCAGCTGCCCTGACCTCTGCTTCCTCGTTAGTCAAATGAAAGGCACGGGAGTCATGGAATTCAAGGATGCCTCCCGTGTGAAAACCAGGGCAGTGAATTCAAACAAAGCACATTAACTCAATCGAAATCTAAATTGGTGGCATTCTGTCCCAAAAACACAGCCTGAAAGTCTCCCCTCAGCTTGCTGTTTTGGTTTTTTTTTTTTTTTTTGGAGACAGGGTCTCGCTCTGTCATCCAGGCTGGAGTGCAGTGGTGCGATCTCGGCTCACTGCAACCTCTGCCTCCCGGGTTCAAGGGATTCTCCTGCCTCAGCCTCCCGAGTAGCTGGGATTACAGGCGCCCGCCACCACGCCCAGCTAATTTTTGTATTTTTAGTAGAGACGGGGTTTCACCGTGTTGGTCAGGCTGGTCTCCAACTCTTGACCTCAGGTGATCCACCTGCCTCGGCCTCCCGAAGTGCTGGGATTGCAGGTGTGAGCCACCGCGCCCAGCCTCAGCTTGCTGTTTAAACGTGGTCTCATGCAGAGCCATCTGCCTATGAGCTGGACAACGACACGGTCCAGGGTTCCAGCCCTCCAGGGTCATCTCCCAAAAATACCCTCGAGTGTTTGTCCCAGCTGGTGAGTCAGGACCGAACCTGATACCAGGGAACAGTGTTGCTACCATCTGGGCATCTCGCACCAGTTCCATTATTCACTGCTCCCACTCCCACCCGGGACCCACATCCACAGTCCACTCCAGACATAAGCCAACACTCACTCTGGCATTCTTAGAAACCGTTCAGGTAACAGAAAAAAACTTTTTAACTTCCAGTGTCAACCTCTGAGATCGGTGAGGTTGATACTTTAAGCAGAAGGCACGAGAATGTCTTTCTAAACCTGAAAATCATGGTGAAGGTCCTCGGGATATCTACATCGAGGCAGAAACAGATTTACTAGGGAGAATGCAGTGGAGAAAAAAATACGGCACAAGAAAAGATGCTGCCTCACTGGGCTGTCCTGCCCTGTCCCCTCCTACAAAGGGCAAGCAGAGAAAGCTATTTAAACGCAACTGTCACTCAGTGGCAATGCTACTGGCTTTTCCAGGACTTGTTTTCTTCCCTCCAAACCTGTTTACAAAGGAGACATGAGGAAGAGGGCAGAGTCACAGGGAACAAGCACCACTACAGCCCCTCCCGTCATCAGCCCTTCCCATCATTCCATCCATCACCCTGGCACCCACAAAATTTTATCACAATGGCCCCCTCCCATCATTCCATCCACCACTCTGGTACCCACAATATTTTATCACAATGGCCCCCTCCCATCACTCTACCCACCACCCTGGTACCCACACTATGTTAACACAACGGCCCCTCCCATCACTTTTTTTTTTTTTTTTTTTAAGACGGAGTCTCGCTCTGTCGCCCAGGCTGGAGTGCAGTGGCCGGATCTCAGCTCACTGCAAGCTCCGCCTCCTGGGTTCCCGCCATTCTCCTGCCTCAGCCTCCCGAGTAGCTGGGACTACAGGCGCCCGACACCTCGCCCGGCTAGTTTTTTGTATTTTTAGTAGAGACGGGGGTTTCACCGTGTTAACCAGGATGGTCTCGATCTCCTGACCTCGTGATCTGCTCATCTCGGCCTCCCAAAGTGCTGGGATTACA
>NC_045449.1:667538-703605 GCF_002776525.5 Piliocolobus tephrosceles
CGTCACCCAGGCTGGAGGGCAATGGCACGATCTCGGCTCACTGCAACCTCCGCCTCCCGGGTTCAAGTGATTCTCCTGCCTCAGCTTCCCGAGTAGCTGGGATACACCAGCACGCCTGGCTAATTTTTTATATTTTTAGTAGAGATGGGATTTCTCCATGTTGAGGCTGGTCTCGAACTCCCAACCTCAGGTGATCTACCCGCCTCGGCCTCCCAAAGTGCTGGGATTACAGGTGTGAGCCACCGCACCTGACCTACCCTCCCATCATTTCATCGAAAACCCTGGTATCCACAGTATTTGAACACAATGTATAACTGTAATAACAACAATAATAAAAGCAGCCAACAGGGATGAGGTGCTTACCTCTTCAGCTCTGCTACAAGCTTTTTTGTTTTTGTTTTTGTTTTTGTGACAGAGTCTCGCTCTGTCACCCAGGCTGGAGTGCAGTGGTGCAGTCTCGTCTCACTGCAACCTCCGCTTCCCGGGTTCAAGGGATTCTCCTGCCTCAGCCTCCCAAGTAGCTGGGACTACAGGCGCCTGCCACCATGCCCAGTCTTTGTTTTTTGATCTATGCTTTCATTTTTCTTTTTTTGATACAGGGTCTCGCTCTGTCACCCAGGCTGGAGTGCAGTGGTGTGATCACAGTTCACTGCAAGCTCTGCTTCCCAGGCTCAAGCAGATCCTCCCACCTCAGCCTCCTGAGTAGTTAGGACTATAGGCGTGCGCCACCACGCCCAGCTAATTTTAAAATTTTTTGTAAAGACAATGTTTTGCCTTGTTGCACAGGCTGGCCTCAAACTCCTGGGCTCAAGTGATCCTCCTGCCTCAGCCTCCCAAACTGCTGGGATTACAGGCGTGAACCAGCCCACTCTGCCTCTGTTACAAGTTCTATTCACATTGGCTCACCTAGTGCCCACGAGAACTCTTTGGGTTATTATTATCCCCATTTTCCAGATAGAACACTGAGGTTCAGAGAGGCTAAGGAGCCTGCAGGAAGTCATACAACCTACCACAGCCAAAGGGCCTGACGTCTGCCTTCATTCAGGGTAGACCAAATCCCCGCTTGGATGACCCCCTCCGAAGCCAGCCTCACCCCCCACGGACAGATTCCTAAGAAAATTCAGGCTCCTTTGTCTGTGTCAAAAAGTCACAAGCCTGTGGACAAGGAGGAGTTAAGGCTACATTTGTAGACTTAGAACCAAGTTTTCTCAGTTTTGTGGGCTGAAGTCAGACTTGTAGCATTAACTTTACTGTAAGTTTTTTTGGAGGTGATTCATGTAGAATTCCTGCCAAGAATTTTAATAATTAGACTGAATTAGGCCAAACTCTGTCTGTACATGCCTCACAGCGTTGACTACACTGAGTTACCCTGCAGTCCCAGCAGAGCCTCGGGAAGGTCTGGCCCCGCCGGACTTCCAAACCTCTCAGGTTGTAAGCGGGGCTGGTTGTGAAAAGCGGGACCTGCGGGCTGCCCAGGACAGCGGCTTCCATCCGACTGACTGGCCCCAGTTTTATGGTGCCCCGTGGCCACTAAGGACAAAAGGAAGAGACGCACACATTGGAAAAAGCTTATAAAAGAAGAGCTTTTCCCAGCAGTCTCCTTTCCGAGAGCTGTAAAGTCTCTCTCTGATGTGGTGATTTTCAGTCTTTCCCCCCCCCACCCCCGCTCTGACCCAACACATTCCCATCCGTAACAAGAACTCACCCACATGGCAGTATTTTTTCGTTTATTTGTTTGTTTTTGAGACAGAGCCTCCCTCTGTCTCCCGGGCTGGAGTGCAATGGCGCGATCTTGGCTCACTGCAACCTCTCCCTCCCGGGTTCAAGCGATTCTCCTGCCTCAGCCTCCTCAGTAGCTGGGATTACAGGTGTGCGCAACCACATCCAGCTAATTTTTGTATTTTTAGTAGAGATGGGGGTTTCACCACACTGGCCAGCTGGTCTCGAACTCCTGACCTCAGGTGATCCGCCCACCTTGGCCTCCCAAAGAGATGGGATCACAGATGTGAGCCACCGTGCCCGGCCCGTGGCAATATTCTTTATGGGTAAGAGAAGAACACCCATCTTTACTCCTCACCCTTAGAGAAGCAGAACCTGTGTGGCAGGGGGACATGCGGGGTTTGGCAAAGCCCCCTGGAAGGTGTGTTTCCCGTCTTCCTCTCCTCTTCACACACAAGTGTGCATGCCACACTCACACTCCACAGCCACAACCACGGATCTAACACACAGTCCCCATACACTCTGCCAGTGAATCAAGACTTCCCTGGAAGGCTGTGTCATTAAAATCACAGGAATTATATTAAAATTCTAAAATTGGCCAGGTGTGGTGTAATCCCAGCATTTTAGAAGGCCGAAGCAGGAAGACTGCTTGAGCCCAAGAGTTCGAGACCAGCTGGGTAACACAGCAAGACCCTGTCTCTAAACATGTGTATATATATATATATATATGTGCCGGGCATGGTAATACACCATGTTCCAGCTACTCAGTTCCAGCTACTCAGGAGATCCCTCGAGCCCAGGAGTTAGACACTGCAGTGAGCTACGAATGCACCACTGCACTCCAGTCCAGGTGACAGAACGAGACCCTGTCGGTTAAAAATAAAAAAAGTGAAATAAAGAATGTGTAAGTTTCTTAAAGCAGTCTTCAAAACAGAAAGGGAAGTTTAAGGCAACTTGCTCCCCCAAAATGGAGGTGTGCCCTCACAGGCTAGAACGTAGTAAAATATGAGACATGTTACTGATACAAGACAGAAATCATGCTATTGCAAACCACAGAAAATAGTTCTACGCCAGTGCTGTTCAACAGAAATACAATGTGGGCCACATGTATCATCTTAAATTTCTTCACAGTAAAAGGGAAAAAGGTCTGGGCATGGTGGCTCACACTTGTCATCCCAGCACTTTGAGAGGCTGAGGCGGGAAGACTGCTTGAGCCCAGGAGTTTGAAACCAGCCTGGGCAACAAAGCGAGACCCCATCTCCACAAAAAAAATTTAAAAATTAGCTGGGCATGGTGGCATGTGCCTGTGGTCCCAGCTACTCAGGAGGCTGAGGTGGGAGGATCACGGGAGCCCAGGAGGCAGAGGTTGCAGTGAGCCACGATTGTGCCATTGTACTCCAGCCTGGGTTACAGAGTGAGATCTTGTCTCAAAAAAAAAAAAAAGATAAAAAGGTACAGGTGGAGATCTATTCTATTCTATTCTATTTTATTTTATTTTATTTTTGAGACGGAGTCTCGCTCTGTCGCCCAGGCTGGAGTGCAGTGGCCGGATCTCAGCTCACTGCAAGCTCCGCCTCCCGGGTTTACGCCATTCTCCTGCCTCAGCCTCCGAGTAGCTGGGACTACAGGCACCCACCACCTCGGCCAGCTAGTTTTTTGTATTTTTTAGTAGAGACGGGGTTTCACCGTGTTAGCCAGGATGGTCTCGATCTCCTGACCTCGTGATCTGCCCGTCTTGGCCTCCCAAAGTGCTGGGATTACAGGCTTGAGCCACTGCACCCGGCTTGAGTTAATGTATTTTAACCCAATACATCTGAGATATGATCATTTTGACATGTAATCAATATGAACGAATAATCGGAACATATTACATTCCTTTCATCGTATCTGGGTCTCGGGGGCCTGGTGCACTTTATACCTTCAGCGCCTCTCCGTGTAGACTTGCCTCGTTCTTAGGTTCCTGCTTCGAAGCCGTGAGAAGCTAGAGGCAGCTCCTGGGCCACACAGCTCTGGGAATTGATACCGTACAGTTAAGAAGGGTCCAGAGTTCTACTTTCTTCTAAACTGTGTATTTTGGAATGACTGGCCTGGAATTAATAAATAAATACTATGTTTTTTAAAGTTTTTTTTTTTTTTTTTTTTTTTTTTTTGAGACGGAGTCTGGCTCTGTCGCCCAGGCTGGAGTGTGGTGGCCAGATCTCAGCTCACTGCAAGCTCCGCCTCCCAGGTTTATGCCATTCTCCTGCCTCCGCCTCCCAAGTAGCTGGGACTACAGGCGCCCGCCTCGTCGCCCAGCTAGTTTTTTGTATTCTTTAGTAGAGACGGGGTTTCACCGTATTAGCCAGGGTGGTCTCGATCTCCTGACCTTGTGATCCGCCTGTCTCGGCCTCCCAAAGTGCTAGGATTACAGGCTTGAGCCACCACGCCCGGCTAAAGTTTTTTTTTTAAAGAAAAATGGTTTCAGTTCCCACCTGCCTCTTTCCTACTTAAACAGCTCTGGGCAAGTCACCTAACCTTCTTGAGCTTGAGCGTCATAAAAGTCATAAAACTCAAACCAAGGTGAAAAACCTCCAACACAACTTCCCACAGGGCCATATCGAGGCTCATATATTATAATGCAGATGGAGTGTTTTGCGGATTTTTAGTTTTTGTTGTTTTTTTTCCGAGATAAAGTCTCGCTACGTCACCCAGGCTGGAGCGCAGTGGCGTGATCTTGGCTCACTGCAAGCTCCACCTCCCAGGTTCGAGCAATTCTCCTGCCTCAGCCTTCCGAGTAGCTGGGACTACAGGTGCCTGCCACCACCCCCAGCCAACTTTTATTTATTTATTTTTTTAGTGGAAATGGGGTTTCATTATGTTGGCCAGGCTGGTCTCGAACTCCTGACCTCAGGTGATCCGCCCACCTCAGTCTCCCAAAGTGCTGGGATTACAGGTGTGAGCCACCACACCTGGCCAGAGTATTCTGTATAGTCCTATGCAAATGCCAATTATTGCTATTCCAGTTACCTTAAGAGACTAGATCATCCTCAAACACCAGTAGCATTCTTTTCTTTGGTCTATAAACATTTTGCACACACCTGTCCTTCCTTCCCAGAGGCACAAGAACGTTAGAAACACACATCAACAATCCGCTAGTACAAGTACCATATCGGAAGCTGTAAACCCACTTTACAAGAAAAGTCTCATCCCAATTTCCACGTGATTTTTTTTGGAGGGTTATCTCCAAGAGAATTAATTAGACTAGTAAATGAAGATGGAGAAAAACATCTGTCCTCACCCAAGCCAACTCATCTTGTTCCCTTTCCTGTAGCCTCTGTGAATTTAAGTGATTGCTTCCTGCAATATTTTAGGATTGTGAAGAGAAGTGGTATCTCAATACTACTTTTTATTTATTTATTTATTTTTTTAACAGAGTCTCACTCGGTACTCAAGCTGGAGTGCACCAGAGTGATCTTGGCTCATTGCAACCCCCGCCTCCCGGGTTCAAGTGATTCTCCCGCCTCAGCCTCTGGAGTAACTGGGATTACAGGTGCGCGCCACCACGCCAGGCTAATTTTTGTATTTTTAATAGAGACGGGGTTCCACCATGTCGGCCAGGCTGGTCTTGAACTCCTGACCTGAGGTGATCCTCCCGCCTTGGCCTCCCAAAGTGCTGACATTACAGGCGTGAAACCACTGTGCCCGGCCTGGAATATGGTCGTATTTGGTGGGCCTGGCCTGGAATATGGTAATGTTTAGCAGGCGAGTTATCCACCGATTGGTCCTTTTTTCAGATGTCAGATCTGCAGGATTCTCAAGTGGACATGGGCATGTCTTCAGACACTGCAACTTTCATAAACGGCCACAAAATATAACGGATGGCAGAAAACGAGGGAGGTGGGTTCTGTCCTCTCAAAACCAGCTGTATCTATCTTTGTTGGCTTCATGCATTAACTGCCAAACTGGACACTCGGTGGCCCAGGCTCACGGCCAAATCATGTAACGGGCTCAGCAGTGCTGTCCCCGAACCTGGGAGCTCTCAGTCCCACCTCCCAGAGTACCCCCAAGTCTCCCTCTCTAGAGACACCTGTGGTCCTGTTCAAAGGCATTCCCGCTTTTGGACCTAAAGGCTCCAAGAAAGAAAAAGAGTCCCATCGTTCTGAAACCGAACAGAACAAAACCATAATAACCTTTCCTGTCTTAATGGACTGTTCCCCAGAGACAGTGCGCCGGTGGGGCGTCCTCTAAAGGAACAACAATTTCCTCAATTCTGACCCCTGATTTTTCTCCTCTAGTCTCTAATTGGGTTACTTCAAAAACCCATGTTCTGGTTGAGCGCGGTGACTCACGCCTGTAATCCCAGCACTTCGGGAGGCCAAGGTGGGCGGATCACAAGGTCAGGAGTTCAAGACCAGCCTGGCCAACATGGTGAAACCCTGTCTCTATTAGAAATACAACAATTAGCCAGGTGTGGTGGCAGGCGCCTGAAATCCCAGCTACTCGGGAGGCTGTGGCAAGGGAATCCCTTGAATCCGGGAGGCCGAGCTTGCAGTGAACTGAGATCGCGCCACTGCACCCCAGCCTGGGCGACAGAGCAAGACTCCGTCTCAAAGGAAACAAAACAAAAAACCCATGTTCTACATTTTTGGACTGAAGCCGCTCCGGTTAAACCAAGAGTCCAGGGCAGTGGTTCCCAAACATGTACCAAAGGCCCCTGAAGAGTGCTTCAGGGTTTTCTCAAAGGTCCTTCCATCCAATGAACACCAACAACTGTCCTCAGACCAAAACTTCAAAACTACAGGTGCCACTAGGTATAGGATCCATGAAACTTTTGCCTCATGTTGTAAACACCGAAAACCACAACCAGCCTTTAATAATACACTCCCTGCCACAATCTGTCCTAGTCAAACGAGAAGAACACATCTCAAAATCTTTTAAGTGACAGAATAATGAAGATTAAACAAGAAACATCTTTGGTTTTGTTTTTCACTTTTAATCTCCTAAGGCGTTGCAAAATCTGAAATTACAAACGCTTATAAATTTAAACATTACACAACCACTGCTCGGCATGAAACAGAGAGATTTTATATTTATTCTTCAGTGGTACCCAATAGAGGAATAGCATACCCTTAGAATACAGTCTCAGTGTAACATCTGGACAGACCTGCACTGATTAGAAAAACAAACCACCAAAAACCTGGTCTGACATGAGACTGTTCACAAAAGACAGCACTTCTTTACCTCTGCTGGAGTTTTACAAGGGATGAAAAATAGAGCTTTGGTAAGTTTGTGTTCCAAAGGAAACCAATCTTTTTCTTTTTCTTTCTTTTTTTTTTTTTTTTTTTTTTTTTGAGACGGAGTCTCGCTCTGTCGCCCAGTATGGATTGAGTGGCGCAATCTCAGCTCACTGCAAGCTCCACCTCCCGGGTTCACGCCATTCTCCTGCCTCAGCCTCCCGAGTAACTGGGACTACAGGTGCCGCCACCACACTCGGGTAATTTTTTGTATTTTTAGTAGAGACAGGGTTTCACCGTGTTAGCCGGGATGGTCTCGATCTCCCGACCTTGTGATGCTCCCGCCTGGGCCTTGGTCCCAAAGTGCTGGGATGACAGGCATGAGCCACTGCGCCCGGCCGGGAAATGAATCTTAAGCAACTACTGTGAGTGATGCCTCCAAAGTGGACTAATGGGAAACGGCATGGAATAGAGGACACATGTCTTAAAAACCGTTGGCAAGCGATACCCCCTTTCATATCTACATCTATCCACTATGGATCTTACGAAAGAATCATGAAATACTTCTAACATAAAGGCAGTTTATTTGCCAAGAGAACAATCTTAAATCTCCTAAAAGCTCCATCCAGTTCTAGGTGGAAACAACATGCTACACCTTCTAAATCCAATAACGTATGACTCAAATTCTAATCTTGGCCGGGCCCGGCAGCTCATGCCTGTAATCCCAGCACTTTGGGAGGCTGAGGCAGGCAGATCACCTGAGGCCAGGGGTTGGAGACCAGCTTGGCCAACATGGCGAAACGCCATCTCTACTAAAAACATAAAAATCAGCCAGGTGTGGTGGTGGGTGCTTATAATCTCAGCTACTCAGGAGGCTGAGGCAGAAGAATCGCTTGAACCCGGGAGGCGGAGGTTGCAATGAGCCAAGATTGTGCCACTGCACTCCAGCCTGGGGGACAAGAGCAAAACTTTGTCTCAAAAAAAAATAATAAATAAATAAATAAATAAATTCGAATCTTTATAAGTGGCATAGACAGATAAAATGTTTTCCAAATGCTGTAGGATATATATTTTCTAAAGCTCTCAATATTGTCTGGAGCGTTTTTTTTTTTTATTTGTTTTTTAAAAGAATTTATCATCCGTTCCAAGTTAGAGTTCACTTGCGCTGAGAACTGATGATGTTTTTTAAAAAAGCAACATATTTTCTACACACAGCATTATTGCTCCAATGAGTTAATGCCAACAAATGTGCTCAGGATCGTTTCCAGATTTTTCAAGTAACTGTACTCCCCGGAATGGTCAACCCAGTCCCATCTGTCCTTGATTACTGAATTTGCAGTTACTGGCGAGTTCAAAATGACTTTTCCACAGCGAAGATGGAAGCACACCTGGGCGGCGGAACGCGGGATGTGGGCTCAGCTCACAGACCTTCTCACGCAGGGATCTGACAGGCAGCAGAAAAAAGGAATTCCCTCCCCGCGAGAAGGCTTGGGAAAGACAGTCTCCATGTTCTGGGAGACTCTGGACTTTAAGGAAGATTCCTTCCTGCTCTGGCTTATCTGTTTTTAGCTTTTTTTTTTTTTAAGTATCTTTTGCTGATTAACTCCACTCTGCCTATTCTCTCAAAGGACTCCAAGTTCCCACAGTACATATGTATCCAATTTTATTGCTTTGCACTTGATATATGGCTTTGTAACTGCTCAAGGCATATTTTTGTGAACATTATGTTTCTGTCTCCCATACTCTAAGCTTCTTAGCAATAAAAATCATGCCCTGCCCTCCTTGGGATTTTTAACTATGACTGCATTAAATCTATAAATTAATTTTTTAAAAATGACATCTTTACAATATTTCATATTTCTAGCCAGGAACAGTCTGTTTCTCCATTAATCGCAGGTCTTTTTGTGAGAGGGAGTCACGCTCTGTCACCCAGGCTGGAGTGCAGTGGCGTGATCTCGGTTCACTGCAAGCTCCACCTCCAGGGTTCAAGCAATTCTCCTGCCTCAGCCTCCCGAGTAGCTGAGACTACAGACACCTGACCAGGCCCCACTAATTTTTTTTGTAGTTTTAGTAGAGATGGGATTTCACCGTGTTAGCCAGGATCTCCTGACCCTGTGATCCACCTGCCTCGGCCTCCCAAAGTGCTGGGATTACAGGCACCCGCCACCACGCCCGGCTAATTTAATATTTTTAGTAGAGATGAGGTTTCACCATGTTAGCCAGGATGGTCTTGATCTCTTGACCTCGTGATCCGCCTGCCTCAGCCTCCCAAAGTGCTGGGGTTACAGGTGTGACTCACTGGGCCCGGCCTTTTTTTAATGTCTAACCAAAGTTTCATAGTTTTCTCCAACTATAAAAACAAAATATGCACATGATAACAATTTTCACATGAGTCTTCCTCCCCGGATCCCAGTCTGGCTCTCAGGTAATCCCCTAAGTTAAGTAACTTCCAGATGAGATTCATGCATATACTTTTTTTGCTTGTTTGTTTCGCTCTGTTGCCCAGGCTAGAGTGCAGTGGCATGATCTCGGCTCACTGCAACCTCCGCCTCCTGGGTCAGGCTGGTCTCAGACCACAAGTGATCAGCCTGCCTCGGCGTCCCAAAGTGCTGGGATTACAGGCATAAGCCACTGGCTCCGGCCCAAATACGTGTTTATATAAACATGAATATCATCCTCCCCCATGCCCCGTTTTTAAAAAGCTGGGCAGGTTATTAATTTATTGCCTCTCAGCTGGCAAAGGAAAAACAGTTAAGGGGTGCAGGTTCATTTTCACAGATCAGGCAACAAAGGTTGAATATGAAACCAAGAGACAAACTGATAACCAGCACAGAAGCTAAATAAAAGCACAACACACACAGCACAAACTAGAAATCTCTGAAATGGCTGCACAGGATTCCATGGTATGGATATACCGTAATTTACCCACCCTTCTTCTACTCAGACACTTTCACATGGTAACTGCAAATATTGCTACAATGCACATCTCCATACAGACATCTTGGTTCAAACAGTCATCCCTCAGTGTCGGCCTGAGCTTGGTGTTGGTTCCAGGAACTCCCTTGCAGATGCAAGTCCCACCGTTAGCCCTGAGGAACCCAGTATATGAAACATCAGTCCTCGGTTAGGCGCAGTGGCTCACGCCTGTGATCTCAGCACTTTGGAGGCTGAGGCGGGAGGAGAGCTTGAGCCCAGGATTTTGAGACCAGCCGAGGCAATAATGTAGTGACAGCTCATCTCTACAAAAACTAAAAAAATTAGCCAGGCCTGGTGGTGTGCACCTGTAGTCCCAGCTACCTGGGAGGCTGAGGCAAGAAGATCATTTAAGCTCAGGAGATGGAGGCTGCAGTGAGCCGAGAACATGCCACTGAACTCCAGCTGGGGCAACAGAGTGAGACCCTACCTCAAAAAAAAAAGGAAAAAGGAAAAGTCAACCCTCTGTATAGTGTTCCACACTCTGCAAATACTGGCTTTTGTTTTTTGTGTGTTTCTGAGACGGAGTCTCGCTCTGTCGCCCAGGCTGGAGTGCAGTGGTATGATCTCAGCTCACTGCAAGCTCCGCCTCCTGGGTTCCCGCCATTCTCCTGCCTCAGCCTCCCGAGTAGCTGGGACTACAGGCGCCCGCCACCTCGCCCGGCTAATTTTTTCATTTTTAGCAGAGATGCGGTTTTGCCGTGTTGGCCAGGCTGGTCTCGAACTCCTAACATCAGGTGATCCACCCGCCTCAGCCTCCCAAAGTGCTGGGATTATAAGCGTTAGCCACCGTGCCCGACCCAATACTCTATTTTTTATCCACATTTGGTTGAAAAAAATCTGTGTATAAATGGACCGGTGTAGTTCAAGCCCATGTTGTTTGAGGGTCAAATGTATTTGTAAGATCTGTTGAGAAATTCCTAGAAATTGGACTGACAGGTCAAAGAGTACACACATTTTTAACTCTGAGTGGCATTGCTGAAGACACCACATCAGTTTACACTCCCCCTAACCAGGCGGGAGAGCCCCCATCCACACCCTTCCCAACACTGTACGTTATCAAATGTTCCTTTTGCCCATCTAATAATCACATATTTCATCAGCTGTACTTCTTTAATTGCAGGTGGAATCAGGCATCTAACCATGTTTATATTTCTTTCTCTGTTCAAATGCTTTGCCCAAATTGATTTTAAAAGCTCTTTACGCATTAAGAAAAAAAACAGGCCAGTGAGTGGCGGCTCACACTTGTAATCCCAGCATTAAGATTACGTTTGGGAGGCTGAGGCGGGTGGATCACCTGAGGTCAGGAGTTCAAGACCAGCCTGGCCAACATGGTGAAACACCACCTCTACTAAAAATACAAAAATTAGTCGGGTGTGGTGGTGAACGCCTGTAATCCCAGCTACTCAGGAGGCTGAGGCAGGAGAATCACTTGAACCCAGGAGGCAACGGCAGCAGTGAGCCAAGATGGCGCCACTGCACTCCAGCCTGGGTGACAGAGGGAGAAAAGGAAAGGACAGAAAAAAGAAAGAAAGAAAAGAAAAATAGCCCTTTTCTCTGTCATATATGTTGGAAATATCTTTTCTCAGCCTAGGGTTTATCATTTTATCTGGTGTCTGGTATTTTGGACCATATAGAAGTTTTATATTACAGTCATCTCTTTTATAGTCACCAATAAAATCTAGATTAATTCTCTGAACACAAATAGAAGCTAATTTCCCATCAGGAAAAGTAAAATTGATGAGAAAAATTCATGAGATACAAAAAATCCTTCCCCTGATTTTGTAAAATCTGGAAAAGCGAACAGCTGATCACCAAACCACTGCCAACTCCCAAAAGATGGAACTCATCCACAGGGCACCCACACAGCCCGGGATGGCCCATTTTCTCCTTGAGTCTGAAAAGTCCATTCGCTGGTCAGTTTTCCAGAGTCTGGTGACCCTCTTTGCCTCTAGCAAGAGATGCGCTGGCTTAGCTGTTTCAACACAGAAGCGATCACAGATGAAGATGCCGGCCCTGCCCACAGCAGAGATGCCTCAACACAACAGCCAGTGCGACAGGCTGAGAAAGGAGAGTCGGTCAGTTTCCCAGAGACATCACCACGCAACAGAGACCAAAAGAGGATAAGGAGGCAGGTTCTCCACCTACCCTCCACGTCCCCAGGCAATGCAGAGACCAGGAATGTTCTCAGATGACTTTTCTCTCCTGGCACCTGTTCTTTCTTATCCTTGCAGTAAAAGAGCAGACAAAAATGAAGCAGAAAGGCCGGGCGCAGTGGTTCACGCCTGTAATCCCAGCACTTTGGGAGGCCGAGGCGGGCGGATCACAAGGTCAGGAAATCCAGACCACGGTGAAACCCCGTCTCTACTAAAAATACAAAAAATTAGCCGGGCGCAGTGGTGGGCGCCTATAGTACCAGCTACTCAGGAGGCTGAGGCAGGAGAATGGCGGGAACCCACCAGGGGGAACTTGCAGTGAGCCGAGATCGCGCCACTGCCCTCCAGCCAGGGGGACAGAGCGAGACTCCATCTCAAAAAAAAAAAAAAAAAAAAAAGAAGCAGAAAAAAAAAAATGTTTAAACAATTGCCCTTTCCACCTACACTGGCAGAAAGTCACTTACTTAAGTGCAAGGACATTCGTTGTAAGGCCGTGTCCTCCCAAACTCAGGGAAGATTTTTATTTTATTTTTTATTTTTATTTTTATTTTTGAGACAGAGTCTTGCCCTGTGGTCTAGGCTGGAGTGTGGTGGCACAACCTCAGTTCACTACAAGCTCCGCCTCCTGGGTTCAAGTGATTCTCCAGCCTCAGCCTCCCAAGTAGCTGGGACTACAGTTGCCCGCCACCACGCCCGGCTAATTTCTGTATTTTTAATAGAGACAGTGTTTTACCATGTTGGCCAGACTGGTCTCAAACTCCTGACCTCAGATAATCCACCTGCCTCAGCCTCTCAAAGTGCTAGGATTACAGGCGCCTGTCACCACGCCTGGCTAATTTTTGTATTTTTAATAGAGACGGGGTTACGCCATGTTGGCCAGGCTGGTCTCGAACTCCTGACCTCAGGCGATCCGCCTGCCTCAGCCTCCCAAAGTGCTGGGGTTACAGGTGCCCGCCACCACGCCCAGCTAATTTTTGTATTTTTAGTAGAAACAGGGTTTTACCATGTTGGCTAGGCTGGTCTCAAACTCCTGATCTCAGGTGATCCACCCGCCTCAGCCTCCCAAAGGGCTGGGATTACAGGCACGAGCTACCACGCCAGGCCAGAAGGAAGATTTTTTTAAGGCGAGAAGTATGCAATAAGACAGCAGAAGCAAGGTCAAAGGCAAACACCAAGGTTTGTCATTGGTAGCGCAAGCGAGGTTCCTAGAGGAAACAGGAATATACACAATTCAACCAACATGTACAAGATGCTACCTTGTACTAAGCATCGAACCAGGCGGAAACAAAGATGAGTAGCAGAGACTTGCTTCTGACCTTCAAGGAGCCCACAGTCCACTGAGTGAGGTAATTAACTCAGCAAGCGATTCAATAGAGAGAGAACCATGATGTGGGAAGCAAGACTGACTGTTCAGTGTCGGGGAGGTGACACCAGATTTGTGGAACCAGGGCTTCCTGGAGGATCTGATGAGTGCATGGAATCAACAGCACAGGCAGAAAAAAAGAAACCAAGTGAGCTGAGTTTTCCTAAAATATTAAAGGGAGTGAAATCGCAGAAAGAACCTTGTGCTGGAAAAATTTCAGAGTTGATTTTTTTTTTTTTTTTAAGACAAAAATCTCACTCAGCCGCCAGGCTGGAGTGCAGTGGTACGATCTTGGCTCACTGCAACCTCTGCCTCTCGATTCAAGAGATTCTCCTGCCTCAGCCTCCCAAGTAGCTGGGAATACAGGTGCCTGCCACTACACCCAGCTAATTTTTTGTATTTTTAGTAGAGACGGGGTTTCACCATGTTGGCCAGGCTGGCCTCGAACTTCTGACCTCATGATTTGCCCACCTCGGCCTCCCAAAGTGCTGGGATTACAGGCGTGAGCCACCACACCCGGCCAGTTGAGAATAAGTGGGATTATGATTAGGACGGCCTCTAGGAACTCTTTCTCTCTTTCTTTCTGAGACAGAGTCTCACTCTGTCGCCCCGGCTGGAGTCATCTTGGCTCACTGCACCCTCCACCTCCTGGGCTCAGACAATCCTCCTGCCTCAGCCTCCCAAGTAGCTGGGACTACAGGAGTGTGCCATCACACCCAGCTAATTTTTGTATTTTTTTGTAAAGACTAGGTTTTGCCATGTTGCCCAGACTGGTCTCAAACTCTTGGGCTCAGGCAACCAACCTGCCTCAGCCTCCCAAAGTGCTGGGATTACAGGCGTGAGCCACCACACCTGGCCTCTAGGAAATTATTTCTAAGAAGGGAATAAAAGTGAGAATGAATGGGTACATAGTGTAATGCTTCCTAGCTCTGGTGCAGGAGGAGAGAAAGTAAATCACAAGGATACCCTAGGGCTGGAAACTTGGCATGCCAATAAACCAACAAGGCAGAGACCAGTTAGTGCACGACCACTTATGGGGTCAGAGCTGGAGCTTCCAGGTGAAGCGTCCCCTAAAACGGGCGGCCACTTACAGGGTCAGAGCAGGAACTTGCAGCTGCTCCCCCTCTCCCAGTTCTTTGTCCTTGTCCCTAGAGTTTTGGTCTCCCAGCAATCGGGTCTGTGTCATTCGTATGCTCAATTTTAAACCACATTTGGAAAAGGCACTTCTTGAAAGGCAAAGAGAGAGAGAAAAACACTGGAGCTCTTAAGATCGTCTGTCTGGCTGCCAAGCCATTGTTCTAGTCAAATGTCGACTGAAAAGGGAGAAGCAGAAGGATGACTGTATTTGAACTGCTTCCAAGGAAAAGCAACCTCCAGCAAAACTCTAGGCCCACTTTGCTAGAAATCCTGGCACGTCGGCAACAGAAATGCAAGCAGAAAACTGCATCTTTCAGAAAGCAGAGTATCTATCAAGCAGGAAAAGCCACAAGCAGTGAGGGGCTGTGAGGTTCCCGTGGTGCGGGATCCATTTTATCCTTTCTACTCCTTCCTGCGGAAAACAAAATTATTTAAAACACCATTTTCCCTTGCAGGGGGCCTTCTAGAAAAGAGTCAAAGTCAAACCCTTTGTTGTTTGTTTGTTTTTTTCTTTTATTTATTAAACTTTAAGTTCTAGGGTACATGTGCACAACGTGCAGGTTTGTTACACATGCATACATGTGCCATGTTGGTGTGCTGCACCCATTAACTCGTCATTTACATTAGGTGTATCTCCTAATGCTATCCCTCCCCCCTCAAACCCTTTGTTTTACGTAAAATTAATATATGACATTTCAAAGTTACTGAACTAAAAAAAGGAAAATAAATATAAATACATTCCAAAACTTTAAAATTAAGGAGATTTCAGACAGTCCCTCCTGGTAAAATGTGAAATTGCACCCCAGCTGCAGTAGCTACTGTAAATATCCGAGGAACCAAAGTTTTAAGTGTTTGGGGATCCCAGGGATCCCTGCAAAGTACTCAGGATTTTAACATTAAGCTCACAAATTACAGCAGCTGGCTGGGCACAGGGGCTCACACCTGTAATCCAAGCACTATGGGAGGCCGAGGTGGATGGATCACCTGAGGTTTCTACTAAAAATACAAAAAACTAGCCAGGTGTGGTGGTGGGCACCTGTAATCCCAGCTAGTTGGGAGGATGAGGCAGGGGAATCGCTTGAACCCGGGAGGTGGACGTTGCAGTGAGCCGAGGTCAAGCCATTGCACTCCAGCCTGGGCAACAAAGAGAAACTTCATCTCGAAAAAAAATTACAGCAGCCAACAGGCCTCTAGGTCGGTCACCGCCCTAAGCTCTTCCTTGTACATTTTCAAACCACATTGAAGGTGGGTATTTTTGGTCTTTATCTTCATTCATTAATCACATTATCAGACACTCCCTGCGTGTTCTGTTGGAGCTACAAATCAAACGTCGGCTTTGCCTGCGACGAGATTCCCTGTTCCTGCGTGAACCAAGGAATGAGGTGTTCCACATCTGGGCTCACATCTTTTTTTTTTCTTTTTTTCTTTTTTTTTTTTTTTTTAGATGGCGTCTTGCTCTGTCGTGCAGGCTGGAGTGCAGTGGCCCGATCTCGGCTCCCTGCAAGCTCCGCCTCCCGGGTTCAAGCAATTCTCCTGCCTCAGCCTCCCGAGTAGCCGGGACTATAGGCGTGCACCACCACACCCGGCTAATTTTTTGCGTTTTTAGTAGAGGGGGGGTTTCACCATGTTGGCCAGGCTGGTCTTGATCTCTTGACCTCGTGATCCACCCACCTCGGCCTCTGAAAGTGCTGGGATTACAGGCGTGAGCCGCCGCTCCCATCTTCACTCATGAACCTAAACTCACACCACGGTGCCACGCTGTCGTCTGTGGCAACCGGGCCAGCTCCTCCTGTTCCTTCTGGACCTGTTGTCCCCACCCTTTGATCACGCCACCGTCTCATTCCTGACCTGTCTTCATTTCCCATGTTTTATCTCCACCCACTCTTTGAACTTAGCACTAGTGTCTACAGGCTCGACTCCCAGCTCTCCCACAAGGACGTGGCTCAGACACACGTCACCATCTCAACCCAATTTAGGCCACGCACTGCAGGCGAGCTTCCACACCTCAATCCGAGCTCCTAGACGGACACCTCAGGTTCCAGCCCTACGAGGGGCGTGTACAATCTCATCACTGGCACAACAGGCCGGCGTGGCTCCTGCTCCCCAGGAAGGCCTCACAGAGGAGGGGACAACAAGGGCGTCTCAGAGGAAAAGCGGACGGGAGAAGGGGGGACTCCCGTTCCAAACAAAGGGGATGGCCGGGCTGGTGAGGAATGTGGTCTGTATTCAGTTTTGTTGACAAGAACCCCTAATGGATAATAATAAAATGTTTACTGAGCTCCTGCTTTATGGAAGACACATGGCCCAGGGCAGGGCCTGGCATATCACAAAGCCTCAGTCCGTATTTGCAGCATAAACGAAATCTCAGTTTCATTTTTACAATTTCTGTGTCTAAGTCAGAAAATAACTCGTAACACGATCCTACTAGGAAGATGGGCTAAAAACAAACAAACCAACCAAAGAAACCCCACAACACTCAGTATTGCCTCTCCCAAAACAAGAGCTTTTTCCTCCTGCAACCAAACAATCACAAGGAAGGCTGTGCCGGGCCTGGCCACTGTGCCAGAAACCGCCTCAGAACCCTGGGCCCAAAGGGGTCTGGTCTTGATTAAGGTTATTTTCCTTTGTAACATTCGGTTTGGAGGGAAAAGGAGGGAGGGTCAGAAGGAAACGGGAGGAGCGCACAATCCATCAGCAAGTTTCATCTCCTTCGTGAAGTAGACTCGGGGAGCCCGTGACTCCTATTTCCATTCAGCTCCTGAGCCAATAACTCACTCTTCCATTCCAGCTACTTTTTGTCTTAATTTCTTGACTTAAAAAGGGTCTGGCTGAGGCCGGGCACAGTGGCTCAGGCCTGTGATCCCAGAAACTGAGGCCGAGGCAGGCGGTCACCTGAGGTCAAGAGTTCGGGGCCAGCCTGGCCAACGTGGTGAAACCCCGTCTCTACTAAAAATACAAAAATTACCCAGGCATAGTGGTGGGCGCCTGTAGTCCCAGCTACTCGGGACGCTGAGGCAGGAGAATCACTTGAACCCAGGAGGCAGAGGCTGCAGTGAGCTGAGATTGCGCCACTGTACTCCAGCCTGGGAGACAGAGACTCAGTCTCAAAAAAAAAAAAAAAAAAAAAAAAAGCAGGGGGAGGATTGTTGAATCCTTGGTGAATTTAAGGACTTAGAAAACAAAATAAGTTAAACTACGTTTCCACAGCCTCTTTCCTCATTAAAAATGTTTCTGCAGCCAGGCAAGGTGGTGTGAGCCTGTAATCCCAGCTACTTGGGAGGCTGAGGCAGGAGGATCACTTGAGGCCAGGAGTTTGAGACTGCAGTGAGCTATGACTGCACCACTGCACTCCAGCCTGGGCAACACAGTAAGACCCTATTGCTTAAAAAAAAAATGTTTCAGACAGGCACGGTGGCTCACACCTATAATCCCAGCACTTTGGGAGGCCAAGGCAGGTGGATCATGAGGTCAAAAGATCAAGACCATCCTGGCCAACACAGTGAAACCCCACCTCTACTAAAAATACAAAAATCAGCTGGGCGTGGGTGGCAAGCGCCTGTAGTCCCAGCTATTCGGGAAGCCGAGGCAGAAGAATTGCTTGAACTAGGGAGGCAGAGGTTGAAGTGAGCTGAGATCGTGCCACTGCACTCCAGCCCTGGTGACAGAGTGAGACTCTGTCTCAAAAAAAAAAAAAAAGAAAGGGCTGGGTGTGGTGGCTCACGCCTGTAATCCCAGCACTTTGGGAGGCCGAGGCGGGTGGATCACCTGAGCTCAGAAGTTCGAGACCAGCCTGGCCAACATGGTGAAACCGCATCTCTACTAAAAATACAAAAATTAGCCGGGCTTGATGGCGGGCGCCTGTAATCCCAGCTACTCAGTAGGCTGAGACAGGAGAACTGCTTGAACCTTGGAGGCGGAGGTTGCAGTGAGCTGAGATCACACCCCTGCACTCCAGCCTGGACAACAGACAGAGCAAGAATCCATCTCAAAAAAAAAAAAAAAAAAAGTTTCTGGAACAATTATTCCAATTAAACAGCTTTTATCACAAGGCTCTGTCAATGCAGGGTGATCCTTCCTTAATTTAAGATGCTAGTAAACATGCTATTGTGACATGATGAAAAAGCCCTATAATCTCAGCACAACCAGAAATTAAAGTGGCAATATTGTGAGGACGCAGTCAAATCGCTTCCTACAGCGCCAACTTTGTCGTGGGTTACGGAATCTACATCACCCTGGAATCCCTGCATTCATCCCATTTAGCCCTCAGATGCTGGCTCTGGTTCGAGGTGGGAGAGAGGGACGACATCAGTCAACACTTACCAGGCAGTCCGTGGCTTCGGAGCAACAACTGGAAAGTAATACTGGAATGCAATCCAGAAAAGACAACTGGGGCAGAGCAGTCCGGGCACAAAACACCTGGAAACGCTGTCCCTTAGATCACTCAATCTTGGCCGACCACGCTGGTACGCAACCTCCTCTGGCTACACCTCCCTCTCGTCACCTTACAGACTGGTACTCACTAACTCCCAGGCCATGGCAGAAAATATACCTTCCATCTCTCTCTGCCTCAGCCCCCACCAGCACCCTCGGTGCCTTCATCACCCATCCAGAACAATGACCCAGTTCCCCAGCCTCCTCCACGTGAGGACCTCCATCTCCTCAACCCTCTTCGAGCCACCACGCCTCGCAAACATTTGTATTTTTGGTAGAGATAAGGATTCGCCATGTTGCCCAGGCTGGTCTTGAACTCCCAGGCTCAAGCAATCAGCCCATCTCGGCCACCCAAAGTGCTGGGATGACAAGCAGGAGCCATCACACCGGGCCAATGTTCTGAATCTTTAACACCCAAA
This sequence comes from Piliocolobus tephrosceles, assembly GCF_002776525.5. NCBI lineage: Eukaryota > Metazoa > Chordata > Mammalia > Primates > Cercopithecidae > Piliocolobus > Piliocolobus tephrosceles. Next base: position 686,950 of record NC_045449.1, read on the forward strand.
CACCCCCAAATCCAACATTACAAACTTATCAATGCTGCCTCCTGTCATCTCCCCCCGCCCCCAGTTCCGCTTTGACCGGGAGGAATCCAGCCACGTCAACATCATGTGGTTGTTCAAATTCAGCCAAGGGGACCGACAATGTGCCCACGTGGCTGTCCTCCCAGCCCAGAGCACCTGGGGATACCTGGGCCCTCCTGTCACCCCACAAGGCCACATTGGCCTTGGGGATGGCGAGCCTGCCTGGAAGGTATCCTACGTGTTGATCCCAATTCCTCCAGTGCTCCTCTCCCAGGGTTCCGCTCCCTCCCCAAGTGACCAGCCCTCACCAGCTCACTCTAGCTCTGCAGCGCTCTCCCGGGCTCTTGACCCTCACCCAGGTTCATTCATCATCCATATGCCCTAGCCCAGGGTCAGGCTCATCAACTGTACCCTCGCTAGCAGCACCCAGGACGTTCTCAGTGAGGTCTTGATTTATACTGCCTTGCCAATCACCCTCAAAAGCACCTGGAAGATTCCACCGTTCAGAAAGCCTTTTTTTTTTTTTAAACTTTGGGACAGAGTCTCGCCCTGTCACCCAGGCTGGAGCACAATGGTGGGATCTCAGCTCACCGCAACCTCCACCTCCTGGGTTCAAGCGATTCTCTTGCGTCAGCCTCCCGAGTAGCTGGGACTACAGGCGCCCGCCACCACGCCCGGCTAATTTTTGTAATTTTAGTAGAGACGGGGTTTTGCCATGTTAGCCAGGCTGGTCTTGAACTCCTGACCTCCAGTGATCCTCCCACCTTGGCCCCCAAAAGTGCTGGGATTACAGGTGTGAGCCACCGCGCCCGGCCTCTATGGGACCTTTATATGTTTCTTAGACTCTTTTGACCCAGTCTTCTCATTTGTAAAATAAAGATGAGAGCATCTATACCACAGATTTGTAGTGAGAGTTAGACGGGACGGCATTTGGAGCAGCGACGGCCAAACACAGAGGAGCCCTTTCCTCCGGTCACTCCTTCCTCTTCCTCCACCTCCAGGGTCAAATCTTTACCACTCAAAAGATAACTGTTTATCCCCAGGCAACCACTGTGTTCCTCTGGCTCAGCCCCAAGCTCCCTGACTCACCACAGCCGCCTCCTGCCCTCGCTCACTCTCCACACTCACAAGCCGGCTCTCAGCAGGGCCACCAACGACACGCAGGGGAACCCGCCGTCTTGTTCCAGTCCACACCACCCCTGACACTGCCGCTTTCCATCTCTTCCTCGAAACGCTTCCCGCACCTCTCCTGTGCCCTCGGCATCTGTGGCTTGTCCTCGGTCCCCTACGCCAGCCCCTCTGCCTGCCCCTAAGTGCTGGGGGTGCCGGTTCCACTCTTGGCTTTCTCCTCCTCTCCCCAAGATGAGCCCATCTGCTCCGGCACGCAGGACAACGCCTGGGAGGCCAGGTTCTCTCCTTCGCTGCCCACCGGCCGCTCTTCTGGGCTGTATCTGCCTGCGGTCTTACCTGTATCCCAAGGGAACCTCAAACTCAACATTTCTAAAATTGAGGTTACTGCCTTCCTCCGACCTGCTTCTCCCTCTGTATGTCTTATTTTTTTTTTTTTTTTTTTTGAGATGGAGTCTTGCTCTGTCGCCTGGGCTGGAGTGCAGTGGCCGGATCTCAGCTCACTGCAAGCTCCGCCTCCAGGGTTTACGCCATTCTCCCGCCTCAGCCTCCCGAGTAGCTGGGACTACAGGCGCCCGCCACCTCGCCCGGCTAGTTTTTTTTTGTATTTTTTAGTAGAGACGGAGTTTCACCGTGTTAGCCAGGATGGTCTCGATCTCCTGACCTCGTGATCCGCCCGTCTCGGCCTCCCAAAGTGCTGGGATTACAGGCTTGAGCCACCACGCCCGGCCCCTCTGTATGTCTTATACATCCTGAAGACGTCGCTGTCGACCCAGCTCCCCACATCAACTCTTTGGTGCTAGACTGGATAAGGGACATCATTCTAAGAAACCCTTTTCAGCGGATATCTGTAACTCTGTCAGTCAACAGAAATGGGTTAGCCCTGTATTTAGGGACATGGCTTAAAAGTGTAAGAATCGGCCAGGCACTGTGGCTCACGTCTGTAATCCCAACACTCTGGGAGGCTGAGGCAGGAGGATCACTTGAGGTCAGGAGTTTGAGACCTCAGCCTGACCAACACGGTAAAACCCCATCTCTAAAAATACAAAAAAATTAGCCGGGCGTGGTGGCGGGCACCTGTAGTCCCAGCTACTTGGGAGGCTGAGGCAGGAGGATTGCTTGAACCTGGGAGGCAGAGGGTGCAGTGAGCCGAGATTGCGCCACTGCACCAGCCGGGGTGACAAGAGCAAACCTCTATCTCAAAAAAAAGAAAAAAAAAAGTGTAAGAACCATTAGTTGGAAATAGGATGGGGCCACAAATTAAATCTAAGGGTACATTCCAAAATCAAGAGCTTAACAAAAGACCCAGTTAGCTTGAGATATAGAACGAGGAGGTGCTCAACTCTGGGGCTGAGAGCCAGAGAGACGTCAGAAAGCAAGAAGGGCCCAGCCAGGACTCCACTCTGTGTTCTCACAAGGTGCTGTGTGTGGCTCCCAGTGCCTGAGCTGGGAGCCCGAAGAGTCTTCATCTCCTCCCTACTTCTCACTTCAACTCGACTTACTCATCTCCCAAGTTCTCCCAGACTCTGTCTCCTGTCTCACCTTCCTTGACAGCATTATCCACGAGTTCAGAACTTCTCTCTGCCTTAGGAACCACAACGTGGCCGGGGGGAGGCTCTCACCTGGAATCCCAAGACTTTGGGAGGCCGAGGCAGGAGGATGGCTTGAGCCCAGGAGTTTGAGACCAGTCTGGGCAACATGGCGAGACCCCCACTCTACAAAGAAAAAATCAGCCAGGTACGGTGGCACGTGCCTGTAGTCCCAACTACTCAGGAGGCTGAGGGGGGAGGATCACCTGAGCTGGGAGGTGGAGGCTGTAGTGAGCCGAGATGGTACCAGTGCACTCCAGCCTAGGTGACAGAGTGAGACCCTGTCACAAAAACAGAAACAAAAAACCCCACAGGAACTACAACCCTGAGTCTCTCATCATTAATCTTCCTAAACCACAACTGCGACCATTTATCTGCTCTAGACCTTCCGATGGCTCCTGGCTACTATCAGGAACCAGTTTAAGCTCTTCTGGCTTCAACATCTAGCCCCTGCCTACCTTTCCAGCTTCTGTCTGACATCACTCGGCCATGACAGATGACATCACTCGGCCACTGGAGATGACGTCATTCGGCCACAGCGGATGACATCACTCCGCCACAACAAATCACCAGGACTCTGCCCACCTGCCACGCTCTGGCCCTCACCCACCACATAGGCTATGTCTTCTATCCGGACCCTTCTTGCTTGCCTGCCCCCCACCACCTGCAGCCAACTGTGACCACCCCTCGCCTTACGATGCAGGTGAATGTCTCATCAGCGGTGGGGCTTCCTCCTCAGGAGAGGACTGTTCCTTTCTCCAGGCATTAGTCTTTACTACAACACCTCCAGGCAGGGCCCTTGTCTTATTCATTCTGTTTATAACCGCCTGGGTGCCACTCCAGTGTTTAGCACAGGAAAATAACCACGTGGTGAGTGCTCATCCCTCCCAGGCACCATCTCATTTAACCACAAGAACTCCAAGACAGGTGCCAATGATCTCGCCCTGACTGCTGGCAGAGTCTGGTCCATCGCTCAAAACGTATTTCTATTTTTGTTGTTTGACAGAGTCTCGCTCTGTCGCCCAGGCTGGAGTGCAGTGGCTCAATGTCGGCTCCCTGCAACCTCTGCCTCCCAGATCCAAGCAATTCTGATGCCTCAGCTTCCCAAGTAGCTGGGATTACAGGCGCATACCATCACGCCCAGCTGATTTTTTTATTTTTAGTAGAGAAAGCGTTTCACCATGTTGGCCAGGCTGGTCTTGCACTCCTGAGCTCAGGTGATCCGCCCGCCTCGACCTCCCAAAGTGCTGGGATGACAGGCGTGAGCCAGCGCGCCAGCCCTCAATATATATTTCTGAATACACTGGCTTTCCTTTGTGAATGGTTGTAGCTCTTCAGCCTTGCAGGAGACTCTCGAAAAGGCCAGGGCTGTTAAAGAGACAAGAGAGCCTGTTCGTTCCCAAACACAAACCCTTGAAATACCTCAGAAACTCCTCCCACGAGGTTCTCGGGTCTCTGTATGGAGAAACTTAATACATCCCAAGCCTCTGCTGCCACCACCCAGAAGGCAGGTTTCTTCATTACTGGTGCCTACAAGGCGAATGAATCCTTCATAGTCTGGTGAAGGCAGAGAACTCTGCTCACAAAATCCTCAGAATTCCATCAATTAAAAGCTCATTTGGGGCCGGGCACGGAGGCTCATACCTGTAATCTCAGCACTTTGGGAGGCTGATGCGGGTGAATCACTTGAGGTCAGGAGTTTGAGTCCAGCCTGGCCATGGTGAAACCCCGTCTCCACAAAAACACAAAAATTAGCAGGGCGTGGTGGCGGGCACCTGTAATCCCAGCTACTCAGGAGGCTGAGGCAGGAGAATCACTTGAACCCGGGAGGCAGAGGTTGCAGTGAGCTGAGATTGCGCCACTGCACTCCCGCCTGGGTGACAGAGTGAGACTCCGTCTCAAGAACAAAAAGGATTAAAAAAAAAAAAAAATGGCAAAAACCGCAATTACTTGTGCACCAACTTAAAGCAAGACCCCACTCTACACAAAAAAATTTTAGATTAGTCAGGTGTGTTGGCACATTCCTGTGGTCCTGGCTACCGTGGAGGCTGAGACGGGAGGATTGCTTAAGCACGTCTAGGCTGCAGTGAGCCGTGATCACAGCACTGCACTCCAGCCTAGGCAACATAGCGAGACTGTGTCTCAAAAACAAAAACTTTTTTTGAATTAATTGCTAAAAGAAAGGTCATCCCATCTAAGCAAAAATCAGAAAACGTAATGTTCAACAACATATCCATGTATTCACTGTCTGCAGACCTGCCACGTGCTGGACACTGCCAGCATCAGGACAGGTCCTCACAGTGTTTACGCTCTTGTAAGAAAAGAGACATCAGGCCGGGCGCGGTGGCTCAAGCCTGTCATCCCAGCACTTTGGGAGGCCGAGACGGGCGGATCACAAGGTCAGGAGATCGAGACCATCCTGGCTAACCCGGTGAAACCCCATCTGTACTAAAAAATACAAAAAACTAGCCAGGCGAGGTGGCGGGCGCCTGTAGTCCCAGCTACTCGGGAGGCTGAGGCAGGAGAATGGCGTGAACCCAAGGCGAAGCTTGCAGTGAGCTGAGATCCAGCCACTGCACTCCAGTTTGGGCGACAGAGCAAGACCCCATCTCCCAAAAAAAAAAAAAAAAAAAGAAAAGAGACATCAAATATCCGCAAAACATATATAATGAGAAACTTTGAGAAGCAGCATAAAAGAAATAGATAGGATACAATGAGAGTGCGTTTGATACCAGAAGGACGACGACCTCATATGGGGTCAGGAGTGATGAAACATCAAGCAATAGCGAAAATGAAACACTCGGTGATATTTGATGAGGGAGGAGAATATTCGTGAGACAGTTACAATCAGTATAGCTAAACCTCACTTTTGTATTATTTTAAGTATATTTTACAGAAAAAAGGAAAGATATACAAATAAAGTGCAAAATGTTAGCAACGGGGAGATTTCTGATTCCTATATTCTTGTATTATAGGTATTATTTTAAGTATATTTTACAGAAAAAAGGAAAGATATACAAATAAAGTGCAAAATGTTAGCAACGGGGAGATTTCTGATTCCTATATTCTTGTTCTTTTCTGTATTTTTCAAATTCTCAAAAATTTTATTTATTTATTTTTTTGAGACAGGGTCTCACTCTGTTGTCCAGGCTGCCGTGTGGTGGCGTGATTCTGGGCTCAAGGGATCTTCCCACCTGTCTCCTGAGTAGCTGGGAACACAGGTGTGTATCACTAAACCCAACTAACTTTTTATTTTATTTATTTGGGATAGCTGTTTATTTATTTAAGACAGAGTCTCACTCTGTCACCCAGGATGGAGTGCAGTGGTGCAATCTCCATTCACTGCAACCTCCACCTCCCGGGTTAGTAGCTGGGATTACAGGCACATACCACCATACCCAGCTAATTTCTATATTTTTAGTAGAGACGGGGTTTCACTGTGTTAGCCAGGATGGTCTCAAACTCCTGACCTCAGGTGATTCAGCCGCCTCGGCCTCCCAAAGTGCTGGGATTACAGACGTGAGCCACCCGCTTGGCCTTATTTTTCCTTTTTGGTAGAGACAAGGTCTCACTTTGTTACCCAGGCTGGTCTCTGACTCCTAGGCTCAAGTGTTCCTCTGGCCTCAAGCTCCCAAAATGCTGGGATTCCAGGGGTGAGCCACTGAGTTACGCCCATATAAAACATCTGCTGTTACTTGTGTAATATTCTTTGCGTTGGTGAAAGCCTCACTTGATTTTTAATTTTTATTATTATTTTTTTGAGATGGAGTTTCACTCTTATTGCCCAGGCCGGAGTGCAGTGGTGAGATCTCAGCTCACTGCAACCTCCGCCTCCTGGGTTCAAGTGATTCTCCTGCCTCAGTCTCCCGAGTAGCTGGGATGACAGGCGTGAGCCACCACGCCCGGCTAATTTTGTATTTTTAGTAGAGACAGGGTTTCACCATGTTGGCCAGGCTGGCCTTGGACTCCCAACCTCAGGTGATCCGCCCGCCTCGGCCTCCCAAAGGGCTGGGATTACAGGCATGAGCCACTGCACCCGGCTGATTTTCAATTTTTTATTGTGATAGAACATACATAACAGAAAATGTACATTTCAAGTGTGCTCCGGTGGACCGTCCTGCAGCATTAGACGCACCCACACTGTTCTGCAACCATCGCCACCATCTGTCTCCAGAACTTTTCATCTTCCCAAACTGAAATCCCGTCCTCATTAAAGACTAACTCCATTCCGTTCCCCTGCTCCCTACCCCCAGCCCTTGGCAGCACCAAGCCTCATTTGATTTTAAAATGCAAACATTCAAAGACCAAGCCTCATTCGCACCTTCGGTGTAAATTACTTTCATCTGCGAAACTCCCAGCGCTCAGAAAGGAATGCCCAGGTACAGGCAGGAAGTACAGTTAGACGGACCTGGAGACGGGCCTGGGTGGCAATTTGGGATGGGGGTTGGGGAGAAGAGATTTTACAAGCCAGATGGGAAGGCAAAGTAACTATTTGCTTTGAGGTTTGGCCAGGGCCTTGGGAGCAGCCAGTGGACTCAGGTGAAAGAACGAGCCACCAAAAGCCTCTGCGTCTCTCTCGGTTCAAGGCTGATCATCTCAGGCTGCTCAGAGGCACCAAAGGAGGGGGCAGGGAGGAAGAAGGAAGGTTGGTAAGAAGGAGATACAGAGATTTAAGTCAAGAATGGGGCCTCCCGGAAAGCAAACCTAGGAATACTCTTGACAGCTGGTCACACTGCACCTGCCTGAACAAGTCCAGTGACGGGTACAAGGAAGCCCTGACATTCCGGAGAAGCACATCCAGGCAGCTTCAGAAACCCCCAACCCAGGAACATAGAGGAGGCTAGAGAGGCTTCTGGCTTTTTCCTGACTGATTGAGACAAGAGTTTTGCTCTTATCGCCCGGGCTGGAGTGCAATGGCATGATCTTGGCTCACTGTGACCTCCACCTCCCAGGTTCAAGCGATTCTCCTGCCTCAGCCTCCCGAGTAGTTGGGATTATAGGCATACGCCACCACACCCGGCTAATTTTGTACTTTTAGTAGATATGGGGTTTCGCTATGTTCGCCAAGCTGCTCTCAAACTCCTGACCTCAGGTAATCTGCCCACCTCAGTCTCCCAAAGTGCTGGGATGACAGTGTAAGCCACTGTGCCCAGCTCCCCTTTTTGTTGTTGTTGTTGTTACTGTTTCTACAACCCCCCATTCAACTTTCTCTAAAACCATCTCACTCATACAAACGTTGCCCTGGCTCAAGCAACTGCTAAGACGCTCGTGAACGTCCCAGTTCCCCAAGAAGCACATGGTGGGCTTACTCCCAGCACAGCAAAAAGTCATCATTCTAGTCTTTTGTTTATCCAAAACTCCCTTTCTCTGGCTAAGAGCTATCACTTCTTTAGATAATCTTTGCTTTTTCTTCCCTGATATCATGAATAGTAGCAGCTGACTCTCTTTGCAAAAGAGCCATTTTTCACAAAGAAAGTTTTAATGACTTCAGAGTTGCAACTGGGCTGCAATTCAAATCCATGTCTTAGCAAAATTATGACCTGTCAGGAACGTTTGGGGTGGATGAAAGCTCTCAAGACTCAAGACGATGCTAGATCTGCACATTCTCAGCATCTACTGTCTCTGTCTCGATTTTTCTCCTCCTTCCCTCTTTTAAGAGATGGGTCTCACTCTGTTACCCAGGCGGTAATGCAATGACCATCAATGGCTCACTGCAGCCTCAACCTCCTGGGCTCAAGCAATCTTCCCACTCTAGCCCTCCAAGTAGCCAGGACTACAGGCGTGCACCACTACACCTGGCTAATTTTTTTTTATTTTTTGTAAAGACAGGATCTTGTCATGTTGCCCAGGCTGGTCTTGAACTCCTGGGCTCAAGCGATCCTCCCGCCTCAGCCTCCCAATGCTAAGATTACAGGCATGAGCCACTGTGCCTAGCTCTCCTTCCGTCGTTATTAACAGGAGTATCCTACATAGTCTTTTTTCTTTCTTTCTTTCTTTTTTTGAGACAAGGTCTGGTTCTGTCACCCAGGCTGGAGTGCAGTGGTGCAATCTCGACTCACCACAGCCTCAGCTTCCCAGGCTAAAACCATCCTCCCAGTTCAGCCTTCCGAGTAGCTAAGACCACAGGCGTGCATCACCACGTCGGCTCATTTTTGTGTGTTTTGTAGACATGGGGTTTCCTCATGTTGCCCAGGCTGCTCCAACTCCTGAGCTCAAGCGATCTGCCCACCTCGGCCTCCCAAACAGCTGGGATTCCAGGCGTGAGCCAATGTGTCTGGCCATCCCACACATTCTTGGGATTGGTAGAACAAGGTTCTGGGTAATGAAAGAGTCTGGGGATAAACATTTTTACCCATCTCCCATCCAATGCAGCCAAGAAAACTGTTCATAACAACCCTGGGAGGGGAGCCAGTGATCCTATGGGAGGCTGGAAGGAGGACAGAAAAGGGAGGTAAAAGAAGCATAAGTAAGGCCGGGCGCGGTGAGTCAAGCCTGTAATCCCAGCAATTTGGGAGGCTGAGGCGGGCAGATCACGAGGTCAGAAGATTGAGACCATCCTGGCTAACGTGGTGAAACCCGGTCTGTACTAAAAATACAAAAACTTAGCTGGGTGTGGTGGCACATGGCTGTAATTCCAGCTACTGGGGAGGCTGAGGCAGGAGAATCACTTGAACCTGGGAGGCCGAGGTTGCAGTGAGCCAAGATGGTGCCACTGTACTGCAGCCTGGGCAAGAGAGCGAGACTCCGTCTCAAAAAAAAGAAAGAAAGAAAAGAAAAGAAGAGGTAAAAGAAGCAAAATTAGGACAGGGTGCAGTGGCTCACACCTGGAATCCCAGCACTTTGGGAGGCCGAGGCAGGCGGATCACTTGAGCTCAGGAGTTCCAGACCAGCCTGGGTAACAAGGCGAAACCCCATCTCCACAAAAAATAAAACAGCCAGGCGTGGTGGTGCACACCTGTGGTCCCAGTGACTCAGGAGGCTGAGGCAGGGGGTTCCAGTGAGCCGAGATGGCACCACTGAACTCTATCCTGGGTGACGGAAGTAAAACCTTGTCTCAAAAAAAGAAAAGGAAGCAAAAGTAGCCAGGATGGTTTGAGGGAGGAACAGAAGGATGCGGGCTCCCTGGGAGACAGCGTAACCAGTCAGACAGCACTGGCTCTCAGAGGCAGAGAACAAAAGAGACAGGCTTAGAGGGAGAAGTGAAGTCCATTTCAAAAGAACTCCTAGAGACAGCCACGCCCACTCGCCCCCTCACCAGCTTTTCTTTAATTACCAAGTCCGCACATCATGTTCCTCATGGCACCTGGACTCTCACCAACCCCAGCTGCTTGTGTTAACAAAGTCAGCGTCTCTGAGAATCTGGGCTGGTGGTCATTAGCACAGAAAGGAGAGGATAAACATTCTAGATAAAGGGAAACCACAGATGGTAAACTTGAAGAGGACTCTGGCCAAGAATCTGGAGGAGTTACTTCATTCACAGGGTTGTGGTCAGGGACTAATGAGAATGCAGATGAAGGTGTTTTGCAAAGAAAGTGAGTCATTAGGAAAGCTGATGGATGAGCAGAGTCTGCAAAGCGGGGCTCTCCAGAGCACAGAGTCCAGGCAGCGGGGGTCTCAGCCACAGCACCGCCTCTTTAAAAGCGACATCCAGCTAACTTCACGTCTCATTCCAAAGGGTGGCAGTTTGGGAAACGTGCTCTGCCAAGAACATCTGACTTCATCACAAAAGTATTCAATCAGATTCCTATGAAGTCCTTGTGGACAAGACAGAGATCCACAGGCTGGATAAAGTCAACTGGTAACTGGCCCCGACCACACCCCTGAAGTTTGAATTACAGGATACTACGAACCTAGAGGGAAGTTTCTCGCTGTGTTCTAAAAGGATCCATTCCGGCTATGTTCATCTCAACATTATTCTTAATTCTCTTGAAAAAGTACTGGAAGGCCAGGCGTGGCGGCTCACGCCTGTCATCCCAGCACTTTGGGAAGTCAAGGCAGGCGGACCACCTGAGGTCAGGAGTTTGAGACCAGCCTGGACAACATGGTGAAACCCCATCTCTACTAAAAAGACAAAAATTAGCTGGGGGTGGTGGCGGGCGCCTGTAAACCCAGCTACTCGGAAGGCTGAGGCAGGAGAAATGCTTGAACCCCGGAGGCGGAGGTTGCAGTGAGCTGAGATCGCACCACTGCACTCCAGCCTGGGTGACAGAGTAAGACTGTCTCAAAAAATGATTAAGTAAATAAAAGATATTGAAGAATATCTCTCACATGTGCAGATATCAAGAAGACTAGGAGATGAGCAAATGGCCTGAATGCTAACATCAGCTGTATAAATGCAATACTCATCATAACTTTTAGGAACTGTTTGCAATTCACACTTAATTCCCAGAGTAAAGCAGAGGCCTTAAATTGGTGAACGGCTTATGTGCTTTGGCTTCCCCGATGTTAAGAAAAATTTTAACTGGCTAACAGCATGTAAAACTTAACTGGCTTCACATAAAAACCCAGATTGTTAGCTTGAAAAGTCAGAAAAGCTGGCAACGTTGGCCCTCATTACGGCAACAAGCAGCTGGAGGTGAGTGCTGGCTTTCCCCGAGGGCTGGCTGCAGCCCTCCACTCTGTCCCCCACCGCCACCTGGCCCGGGCCACTCACATCACCTGCCTGGCCCTCTATTGGCATTTGAGTTGGTGACTCCTGCAGGAAAATCCTGGTTCACGTTATTAAATGTGTCCAGTTAGTTACACATTTTATTTGACTGTGCACAAAACTCCAGCTCAGTCTTCACTTACAGCTTTTGCAAGTTTAGCTCCTATAGCAAGAACCAACATCGGATCACAGCTTCACAACGACAATCTGTCAATAAAGAACATTCCAGTCTTCCAGTGTGCCCTCCTACCTTCTGGTTTATTCCATCTTCACAATAGTGCAGGAAGGCTGGGTTTATTGTACATAATAGAAGGGAGATCAACCAACTAGCAGGAACCAAAACCAGGATTTCAACCCAGGACTTGGGTTCAATCTGAGTCTAGCATTTCCCACCATACATACCACGCATCGCCCAATCCCTGGAGGCGGCTCTGATTCCAGACTGACCCAACCAGAGGAGGTTCAAATCCAGATTGCAAAGCAGCTGGGCTGCTCTGGAAAGAGCGTTTGGAATCCTTGCTTCACTTCCGTTTTTAATCTTCTAAAAGAAACTGTGGAGTAGGGCCAGGCGCGGTGGCTCAAGCCTGTAATCCCAGCACTTTGGGAGGCCGAGACGGGCGGATCACGAGGTCAGGAGATCGAGACCATCCTGGCTAACGTGGTGAAACCCCGTCTCTACTAAAAAAATACAAAACAACTAGCCAGGCGAGGTGGCGGGCGCCTGCAGTCCCAGCTACTTGGGAGGCTGAGGCAGGAGAATGGCGTAAACCCAGGAGGCGGAGCTTTCAGTGAGCTGAGATCCGGCCATTGCACTCCAGCCTGGGCGAGAGAGCGAGACTCCATCTCAAAAACAAAACAAAACAAAACAAAACAAAACAAAAACTGGAGTAGTGTTTAATCCAAAGACAGCTGATTCCCATTTACACGTAACCTGTGTTGAACTGACATACTAAATTTTAAAGCTCTGTTCTCAAAAATGCAGTTTGCCCTTTAAGATCTCCTTGATAACGTCTAACTGGTATCTGAGCTATAGGAAAAAAAAAAAAACAAAACTTTGGAACCAATCAATGATGGGGTTTGAAGAGAATCCAACTCAGGAAAGTACCGAAGGAAAGTGCCAGAATGACAGCTGGGTATCCAACCCAGAGAACCACCTGTCTGGAATGGAGGAGGACGGGTAAATCCCAGGAAAGGGGACTCTCCAAGTTAAAAAGGGGACTCAGGCTGGGAGCAGTGGCTCTCACCTGTAATCCCAGCACTCTGGGAGACTGAGGCAGGCAGATCACTGTGAGGTCAAGAGTTTGAAACCAGCCTGGTCAACATGGTGAAAGCCCATTTTACTAACAATACTAAAACTAGCCGGTGTGATGGCGGGTCCCTGTAATCCCAGCTAGGGCAGCAGAATCACTTGAACCCGGGAGGCGAGGTTGCAGTGAGTTGAGATCGTGCCTTTACACTCCAGCCTGGGTAACAGAGCAAAAAAAAACTTTCCATCTCAAAAAAAAAAAAAAAAAAGAGGGAGGGACTCAATAAACTACCCGATTGGATTGAGACTTCTGGGGACTGAGATAGCACAAGAAGGAAAAAGGGAGTTAGAAACGTCAGGAATAAATGAAAAGCTGTGAAAAAATGTCATCATAATATACCACCCAAACTCACTGCAAACAGTATTTCCAGACACAACAATGCCCCTATTGATCTTCAACCACACACAAAGCATGAATTGCGATGACACAACACGATGTACATACGAACAACCTTGACAAAGCAAAAGGTACAAAAAATAGGAAGGGAGTGCAGGAGACGTGATGGGCAGGATAGAGAAACACCAACATTCCCAAAGTCTTACTGAAGGACAAGGATTAGAGGCATAAACATGTTATTAAATGCTAAAAATGCAACCAGGAAAACTGTAAATGGTGATATATCAAGAGGACAAAAAAAACTGAGTTTGCTTGGTTTTTTTTTGAGATGGAGTCTCACTCTGTTGCCCAGGGTTGGAGTGCAGGGGCGCGATCTCGGCTCACTGCAACCTCCGCCTCCTGGGTTCACACCATTCTCCTGTCTTAGCCTCCCCAGTAGCTGGGATTACAGGTGTGTGGCACCACGCCCAGCCAATTTTGTATTTTTAGTAGAGATGGGGTTTCACCATGTTAGTCAGGCTGGTCTCAAACTCCAGACCTCAGGTGATCCGCCCAACTAGGCCTCCCAAAGTGCTGGGATTACAGGTGTGAGCCACTGCAACTGGCTGGTGAGTTTGCTTTTAAGGGAGCTAAATCGATCTCTAGCCTAGCAGAAAAGCAACACATAATGTTGAAGTTTGCTGGGTGTGGTGTTGTGCGCCTGTAGTCCCAATGACACAGGAGGCTGAAGTGGGAGAATTGCTTGAGCCTAGGAAGTCGAGGCTGCAATGAGCTGAGATGACGCCACTGCACTCCAGCCTGGGCAACAGAGGGAGACTCCATCTCAAAAAACAAAACAAAACAAAAATTAGCCAGGTATGGTTGTGTGTGCCTGTAATCCCAGCTACTGGAGAGGCTGAGGCAGAAGAATTGCTTAAACCCGGGAGACGGAGGTTGTAGTGAGCCAAGATTGCACCATTGCACTCCAGCTTGGTGACAGAGCAAGGCCCTCTCTCCAAAAAACAGAAAAAAGAAAGATAACTCCATATAATAAGCCTACGTATACTACTTTTGTTTTAGTCATAAGCATATGTTATTTACTTAAAAAAATATTTTCGGCTGGGCACGGCGGCTCACACCTGTAATCCCAACACTTTGGGGGGCCGAGGCGGGCGGATCACTTGAGGCCAGGAGATCAAGACCATCCTGGCTAACATGATGAAAGCCCGTCTCTACTAAAAATACAAAAATTAGCCAGGTGTGGTGGTGGGTGCCTGTAATCCCAGCTACTGGGGAGGCTGAGGCAGGAGAATCGCTTGAACCTAGGAGACGGAGGTTGTAATGAGCTGAGATTGCGCCACTGCACTCCATGAGCTGAGATTGCGCCACTGCACTCCAGCCTGTGTGACAGAGTGAGAACCTGTCTCAAAAATAAAATAAAATGAACAATTTTTAAAAGGTTTAATTATTTGGAAGCCTGGAAAAAAAGTTAATGCAAAGCTGATCTGAAAAGTCTGTCTACCTGCCCAGCTACCCCGAACCGGTCTTGTTTTGGTCCTAGGCAGCGGTTCATCAGCTCTGATCCCTGGACATACGGTTTCGGGGTCGCCTGGGAACGTTGCTGGAACTGCAATCTACTGGGCCCCAGCCTGGACCTACCAAGTCAAAAGTTCTGGGATGGGGCCCAGGAACCTGCATTTAACAAGCCATCCAGGTTATTCTCCAGTTTGGAAACCACAGGTCTTCAGCAAAACAAAACTCTGAGGCAGTTTTTGGTGCTGTCGTCCTCTCCTCAGCTAGAACATTAAGGTAGCTTCAGGTGTAGGCCTGAGCCCCTCCTAAGGAAACACGGGCATTTTAAAGAATCTCAGTGTCCTCAGGTTCTGGGCCCCCGGCCTGCGTGAGCTCTAGTAGGGTGAGCAGCAAGAACCCATCACAGGAAGAGGCTTCTGAGAGGCACCGACTTGCCATCAGTAGGCAGCGAGTGGGCCGTGTGGTCTCTGGACAAGCAGCTGAGTGGGTGGGGAGTGTCTTGTGGCGGCCAGCTTTGCCTAAGTCATCTGCGTCCGCCACCACGCCCGGCTAATTTTTGTATTTTTAGTAGAGATGAGGTTTCTCCATGTTGGCCAGGCTGGTCTCAAATTCCTGACCTCAGGTAATCCGCCCGCCTCGGCCTCCCACAGTGCTGGGATTCCAGGCGTGAGCCCCCGCGCCCAGCCCAGCCCATCCTCTTGAACCTGCTCCGTTTCAGTCTTCATGACCACTTGTAATATCCCTTCCCACTAACATCAAAGGCTGCGGCCTGAAGCTCCCAAGTGGTTGGAAAAAGTCCCGAAAGGTTCCAGAATGCAAGATCGTCCTGGTGCCACGAGGACCAAGAAACGATACAATCGACCACAGAATGGAAAACTCTTGTTTTTCTGATGTGATTCTGTACTCCAGATTTGCAGTTACCACTTACAGACGCCAACGTCTGCCTCTAAAACAAAGAACCATCTAACTGGTGCCAGGCAGCTGAAGACGAAGGTGAGGACTTTGGGAGAAGAGCGTGGCCAAAGGAGAAAATCTGATTAGTAGAAAGATATGCAGCCAAGAAGTCAATTAAATGAACGTTCACAGAGAAAGCACTCGAGACAGGAGTGGGAGAGACTATGGGTGCACATCGTGACAGGGACAGAAAAGCTCTCAGATGGGGATGGGGGAAGGCGAAGAACTGGTTTTCTAATATTAGACTCACCACATGTTCACTTCCCAAATCCCAGCCAAAACCAGGGCCCCTTCCGCACCAGGACTCTGCGAGGCAAATCCCACCCCTCTCAACTCCCCACTGCAACACCAAAGGACTCCCATGGCTTATCTTGAAACTACCCCTTTCATCTTGGCCTCCCACTAACTTAAAACAAGGCATGAAAAACACATTCAAGACCCCTCTGGTAAATCCATACCCGTATTATTCACGAAGCACTAACTGGAAAGCTGTTTATCCTGAAATCCACGTGGTCAGCTTTAGAAAATGTGCCTTCGTTGAAGCTGGTTTTTATAAAATAAATAAAAAGCCTCCACAAATACCAGAACACTTATCAATTTGGACTGAATTCACAGATTCCAATACAAGCAGCCAAGGTCCTCAAGCCTCAAGCACAAACATCCCTTGCCTTTTATTAACTGAAAAATAAATAGGAGGGGAAACGGGTGGCATGCCTTGCGACGTGATTTAAAACAAATGACGCGATGTTCTCCAACTTCAGTTAATTTTTAAAAAGGCATTTTATTTTTCACTTTATGATTATAAAAGTCATACATTCAGACTATGGGGAAATTTAGAAAGTACAATAAGAAGAAAACTTACTTCTGGAAGAAAAGTATAGAAAGGCACTTCTGGAAAAGATGCTGAATTGGTGACTTAACAGTCAAGAAAATCCCAAGTCTGGCCAAATTTCAAACCAAATTCTTGGCCAGACGCGGTGGCTCACGCCTGTCATCCCAGCACGTTGGGAGGCCGAGGCAGGCGTATCACCTGAGGTCAGGAGTTCGAGACCAGCCTGGCCAACATAGTGAAATGCCATCTCTACTAAAAATACAAAAATTAGCCGGGCGTGGTGATGCAAGCCTGTAATCCCAGCACTTTGCGGGGCCAAGGTGGGAGGATCGC